>NC_053392.1:412173224-412310786 GCF_905171765.1 Bufo bufo
AAATTGCTTTATTATGTAAAACTGAAACAAACAAACAAACAAAGTAGACATATTTGATATCATTGCGTCCGTAACAACCTGCTGTATAAAAATAGCCCATGATCTACCCTGTCAGATGAATCTTGTAATAAAAAAATGAAAAAAAACTGTGCCAAAACAGCCATTTTTCAGTTACATTGCCTCACAAAAATCTTAATATAGAGCAATTAAAAATCATATGTACCCCAAAATAGTACCAATAAAACTGGCACCTTATCCCCTAGTTTCCAAAATAGGGTCACTTTTTGGGAGTTTCTACTGTATGGGTGCATCAGGGGGGCTTTAAATGGGACATGGCATCTAAAACCAGTTTAGCAAAATCTGCCTTCCAAAAACCGTATGGCGTTCCTTTCCTTCTGCGCCCTGCTGTGCGCCCTTATATCAGTTTACGACCACATGTGGGGTGTTTCTGTAAATCGCAGAATCAGGGTAATAAATGTTGAGTTTTGTTTGGCTGTTAACCCTAATAAATTTATAAATTTAATAAAATGGAAAATCTGCCAAAAAAGTGAAATTTAGAAATTTCATCTCCATTTTCCTTGAATTCTTGTGGAACACCTAAAGGGTTAACAAAGTTTGTAAAATCAGTTTTGAGTAACTTGAGGGGTGTAGTTTCTACAATGGGGTCATTTATGGGGGGTTTCCACTATGTAAGCCCCACAAAGTGACTTCAGACCTGAACCTGGTCCTTAAAAAGTGGGTTTTGGAAATTTTCTTAAAAATTTGAAGAATTGCTTCTAAACTTCTAAGCCTTCTAACATCCTAAAGAAATAAAATGACATTTCCAAAACGATGCCAACATAAAGTAGACATATGGGAAATGTTAAGTAGTAAATATTTTATTAGGTATGACTTTCTGTTTTTTTGAAGCAGAGAAATTAAAATGTAGAAAATTGTGAATTTTTCTATATTTTTTTATAAATTTGGTACTTTTTCATAAATAAAGGTGAAATATATTGACTCAAATTTATGACTATCATGAAGTACAATATGTCACGAGAAAACAATCTCAGAATGGCTTGGATAAATAAAAGTGTTCCAAAGCAATTACCACATAGAGTGACGCATGTCAGATTTGTAAATTTTGACCTGGACACTGGGGCATCAATGACCCTTGGTCATGAAAGGGTTAAATTGCACACTGACTAATCCAGATGTTGTATATTGCCAAAAAAGTGTTTTTTTGGTAACAAAATATGAAAGCTGTATATATAAAACTTGAATTTTACACTTGCAGATCAGGAAAATACAGTTTTTTGGCAACAAAAAGTATGTTTTTAAAACCCCAGAAAATGATTGGTGTATTTCTAGCTTAAATTGCACACTGACTAATCCAGATGTTGTATATTGCCAAAAAAGTGTTTTTTTGGTAACAGAATATGAAAGCTGTATATATTAAACTTAAATTTAACACTTGCAGATCAGGAAAATACATTTTTTTTTGCAAAAACGTGTGTTTTTAAAACCCCAGAAAATGATGGGTGTATTTCTAGCTTAAATTGCACACTGACTAATCCAGATGTTGTATATTGCCAAAAAATGTGTTTTTTAGGTAACAGAATATGAAAGCTGTATATATTAAACTTGAATTTAACACTTGCAGATCAGGAAAATACAGTTTTTTGGGCAAAAAAAAGTGTGTTTTTAAAACCCCAGAAAATGATGGGTGTATTTCTAGCTTAAATTGCACACTGACTAATACAGAGGTTGTATATTGCCAAAAAAGTGTTTTTTTGGTAACAGAATATGAAAGCTGTATATATTAAACTTGAATTTAACACTTGCAGATCAGGAAAATACTGTTTTTTGGCAAAAAAGTGTGTTTTTAAAACCCCAGAAAATGATGGGTGTATTTCTAGCTTAAATTGCACACTGACTAATCCAGATGTTGTATATTGCCCAAAATTTTTTTATTTTCAATGTCCCAAAAGCTCAGATGCAGTGCTGGTGCACTGAACTTGCATAAAATGGCCGCCGCCGCCGCCCACCTAACTAACAAGGCTCAGGGCAGGGTAAAAAGATTGTGCCCTGCACCCACACAACTATTTCTATGTAGATCGCTGAATTAGATTCTCTCCTATTCTCTCCCTGAAATCACCAATCCAGCAGCATCCTCTCCCTACACTTGTAACAGCAGAGTGACGTGCAGCGCTACGTGACTCAACCTTATATAGAGCCTGGGTCACATGCTGCTCTGGCCAATCACAGCCAAGCCATTAGTAGGCATGGCTGTGATGGCTTCTAAGGTCAGACAGTTAACCGCTTGTTGATTGGCTGCTCTGCAGCAAAAAGCTCCAAGAAAGCGCCGAACATCGAACCCGAACTTTTGCTGAAATGTTCGGGTTCGGGTCCGGGGTCCAAAAATCCTAAAGTTCGGTATGAACCCGAACTTTACAGTTCGGGTTCGCTCAACCCTAAACATGATCATACTCGGTAGTGCCAGGATTTATAAAAAGGAGTAGTATGAGGAACTCTTGTGGACAGCCCCCAATCAGAAGCAGACATGGTGGTAGCAGCAGGATTAAGCAGCAGCAGAAAGACCAGCATTGGTAATGTGGACAGAACCACAATGTAACTCAACATGATCATACTCCGTAGTGGCAGGATTTATAAAGAGGAGTAGTATGAGGAACTTGTGTGGATAGCCCCCAAACAGCACCACACACGGTGGTAGCATCAGGAGTCAGCAGCAGCAGAAAGACCAGCATTGCTAGTGTGGACACAACCACAATATAACTCAACATGATCAAACTCTGTAGTGGCAGGATTTTTTAAAGAGGAGTAGTATGAGGAACTCTTGTGGACAGCCCCCATACAGCACTACACACGGTGGTAGCAGCAGGAGTCAGCAGCAGCAGCAGAAATACCAGCATTGGTAATGTGGACAGAACCACAATATAACTCAACATGATCAAACTCGGTAGTGGCAGGATTTATAAAGAGGAGTAGTATGAGGAACTCTTGTGGACAGCCTCCAATCAGCAGCAGACATGGTGGTAGCAGCAGGAGTCAGCAGCAGCAGCAGAAAGACCAGCATTAGTGTTGAGCGAACAGTTCGAGCATAGTTCGGGTCCGTACCGAATTTTGGGGTGTTCGTGACACGGACCCGAACCCGAACTTTTTCGTAAAAGTTCGGGTTCGGGTTCGTCGTTCGGCATGTATTTTGGCGCATTTTGAAAGGCTGCAAAGCAGCCAATCAACATGCATCATACTACTTGCCCTAAGATGCCATCGCAGCCATGCCTACTATTGGCAAGGCTGTGATTGGCCAAGTGCAGCATGTGACTCAGCCTCTTTATAAGCTTGTGCGCACGTCGGGACGTGCTCACTCCCGATGTGAATAGAACAGGGATAGACGCAGCTGATGCTAGGGCGAGAATAGGCAGGGATAATTGAATAACTGGAAGCAAATTTCTCTCCTCCACCTGTGATTCATCTGAACAACTGCAGCTGAGCTGCTTTTTTGATAGGGATTGGCTATTTTTAGAGTGGCCAGAGTGATTTTTCCATCCACATGTACCTGGGCTGACCGCCGGCCGCCATTTTGCGACTTGTAGTGCTGCAGCAGAAGCTGCCACAGTGTGCATTCCAAAGCTCCAAACAAGTCAGACATCTACACCTGGGATTCAGACCAATAGCGATTTAGCAGCACAGTCCAAGGCTATTTTTTTTAAAGGTTGTGCAGACCATTTTGTGGCACATGTTACTGGGCTGATAGGCGGCGGCCATCTTGGGACTAGTGCTGCAGCACAATCTCTCCCAACGTCCATTAATCACTTGTAATAGTGGTCTGTGCCATAGAAATCCTACATCAGGGACTTGGGTGTGCTTGTGTCACCCCTACTAATACCAGTCCACCTGTAATCCATACAGTGAAAAGCCATAAAGTATTCCAGTGAGGGAATTTTTTTTTTATTTAAAAAAGGCCAAGTTAGTTTATCTGGCGTTCAATATACTAGATACAGTTAGGCCTGCGTTTCATACATCTGGAATTAGCAAACTAATGCGCTGGGGTTAGGAAAACATATATGTACCCATACTAGAATCTGTCAAAGAAAGCGGTACTCACATATAACAGTCATTCCATCTGTAATCCATACAGTCAAAAGACTGAAAGTATTCTAGTGAGGGAATTTTTTTTATTTAAAAAAGGCCAAGTTAGTTTATCTGGCGTTCAATATACTAGATACAGTTAGGCCTGCGTTTCATACATCTGGAATTAGCAAACTAATGTGCTGGGGTTGGGAAAACATATATGTACCCATACTAGAATCTGTCAAAGAAAGCGGTACTCACATATAACAGTCATTCCATCTGTAATCCATACAGTCAAAAGACTGAAAGTATTCCAGTGAGGGAATTTTTTTTTGATTTAAAAAAGGCCAAGTTAGTTTATCTGGCATTCAATATACTAGATACAGTTAGGCCTGCGTTTCATACATCTGGAATTAGCAAACTAATGTGCTGGGGTTGGGAAAACATATATGTACCCATACTAGAATCTGTCAAAGAAAGCGGTACTCACATATAACAGTCATTCCATCTGTAATCCATACAGTCAAAAGACTGAAAGTATTCCAGTGAGGGAATTTTTTTTATTTAAAAAAGGCCAAGTTAGTTTATCTGGCGTTCAATATACTAGATACAGTTAGGCCTGCGTTTCATACATCTGGAATTAGCAAACTAATGTGCTGGGGTTGGGAAAACATATATGTACCCATACTAGAATCTGTCAAAGAAAGCGGTACTCACATATAACAGTCATTCCATCTGTAATCCATACAGTCAAAAGACTGAAAGTATTCCAGTGAGGGAATTTTTTTTATTTAAAAAAGGCCAAGTTAGTTTATCTGGCGTTCAATATACTAGATACAGTTAGGCCTGCGTTTCATACATCTGGAATTAGCAAACTAATGTGCTGGGGTTGGGAAAACATATATGTACCCATACTAGAATCTGTCAAAGAAAGCGGTACTCACATATAACAGTCATTCCATCTGTAATCCATACAGTCAAAAGACTGAAAGTATTCCAGTGAGGGAATTTTTTTTATTTAAAAAAGGCCAAGTTAGTTTATCTGGCGTTCAATATACTAGATACAGTTAGGCCTGCGTTTCATACATCTGGAATTAGCAAACTAATGTGCTGGGGTTGGGAAAACATATATGTACCCATACTAGAATCTGTCAAAGAAAGCGGTACTCACATATAACAGTCATTCCATCTGTAATCCATACAGTCAAAAGACTGAAAGTATTCCAGTGAGGGAATTTTTTTTATTTAAAAAAGGCCAAGTTAGTTTATCTGGCGTTCAATATACTAGATACAGTTAGGCCTGCGTTTCATACATCTGGAATTAGCAAACTAATGTGCTGGGGTTGGGAAAACATATATGTACCCATACTAGAATCTGTCAAAGAAAGCGGTACTCACATATAACAGTCATTCCATCTGTAATCCATACAGTCAAAAGACTGAAAGTATTCCAGTGAGGGAATTTTTTTTATTTAAAAAAGGCCAAGTTAGTTTATCTGGCGTTCAATATACTAGATACAGTTAGGCCTGCGTTTCATACATCTGGAATTAGCAAACTAATGTGCTGGGGTTGGGAAAACATATATGTACCCATACTAGAATCTGTCAAAGAAAGCGGTACTCACATATAACAGTCATTCCATCTGTAATCCATACAGTCAAAAGACTGAAAGTATTCCAGTGAGGGAATTTTTTTTATTTAAAAAAGGCCAAGTTAGTTTATCTGGCGTTCAATATACTAGATACAGTTAGGCCTGCGTTTCATACATCTGGAATTAGCAAACTAATGTGCTGGGGTTGGGAAAACATATATGTACCCATACTAGAATCTGTCAAAGAAAGCGGTACTCACATATAACAGTCATTCCATCTGTAATCCATACAGTCAAAAGACTGAAAGTATTCCAGTGAGGGAATTTTTTTTATTTAAAAAAGGCCAAGTTAGTTTATCTGGCGTTCAATATACTAGATACAGTTAGGCCTGCGTTTCATACATCTGGAATTAGCAAACTAATGTGCTGGGGTTGGGAAAACATATATGTACCCATACTAGAATCTGTCAAAGAAAGCGGTACTCACATATAACAGTCATTCCATCTGTAATCCATACAGTCAAAAGACTGAAAGTATTCCAGTGAGGGAATTTTTTTTATTTAAAAAAGGCCAAGTTAGTTTATCTGGCGTTCAATATACTAGATACAGTTAGGCCTGCGTTTCATACATCTGGAATTAGCAAACTAATGTGCTGGGGTTGGGAAAACATATATGTACCCATACTAGAATCTGTCAAAGAAAGCGGTACTCACATATAACAGTCATTCCATCTGTAATCCATACAGTCAAAAGACTGAAAGTATTCCAGTGAGGGAATTTTTTTTATTTAAAAAAGGCCAAGTTAGTTTATCTGGCGTTCAATATACTAGATACAGTTAGGCCTGCGTTTCATACATCTGGAATTAGCAAACTAATGTGCTGGGGTTGGGAAAACATATATGTACCCATACTAGAATCTGTCAAAGAAAGCGGTACTCACATATAACAGTCATTCCATCTGTAATCCATACAGTCAAAAGACTGAAAGTATTCCAGTGAGGGAATTTTTTTTATTTAAAAAAGGCCAAGTTAGTTTATCTGGCGTTCAATATACTAGATACAGTTAGGCCTGCGTTTCATACATCTGGAATTAGCAAACTAATGTGCTGGGGTTGGGAAAACATATATGTACCCATACTAGAATCTGTCAAAGAAAGCGGTACTCACATATAACAGTCATTCCATCTGTAATCCATACAGTCAAAAGACTGAAAGTATTCCAGTGAGGGAATTTTTTTTATTTAAAAAAGGCCAAGTTAGTTTATCTGGCGTTCAATATACTAGATACAGTTAGGCCTGCGTTTCATACATCTGGAATTAGCAAACTAATGTGCTGGGGTTGGGAAAACATATATGTACCCATACTAGAATCTGTCAAAGAAAGCGGTACTCACATATAACAGTCATTCCATCTGTAATCCATACAGTCAAAAGACTGAAAGTATTCCAGTGAGGGAATTTTTTTTATTTAAAAAAGGCCAAGTTAGTTTATCTGGCGTTCAATATACTAGATACAGTTAGGCCTGCGTTTCATACATCTGGAATTAGCAAACTAATGTGCTGGGGTTGGGAAAACATATATGTACCCATACTAGAATCTGTCAAAGAAAGCGGTACTCACATATAACAGTCATTCCATCTGTAATCCATACAGTCAAAAGACTGAAAGTATTCCAGTGAGGGAATTTTTTTTATTTAAAAAAGGCCAAGTTAGTTTATCTGGCGTTCAATATACTAGATACAGTTAGGCCTGCGTTTCATACATCTGGAATTAGCAAACTAATGTGCTGGGGTTGGGAAAACATATATGTACCCATACTAGAATCTGTCAAAGAAAGCGGTACTCACATATAACAGTCATTCCATCTGTAATCCAAACAGTCAAAAGACTGAAAGTATTCCAGTGAGGGAATTTTTTTTATTTAAAAAAGGCCAAGTTAGTTTATCTGGCGTTCAATATACTAGATACAGTTAGGCCTGCGTTTCATACATCTGGAATTAGCAAACTAATGTGCTGGGGTTGGGAAAACATATATGTACCCATACTAGAATCTGTCAAAGAAAGCGGTACTCACATATAACAGTCATTCCATCTGTAATCCATACAGTCAAAAGACTGAAAGTATTCCAGTGAGGGGATTTTGCTTATAAAAAATAATATATTTCATTGTGGTGCGAGTTGAATCGCAACAATGAAGAAAAATACTATTAAGGGACGAGGACGCGGTCGTGGTGGTGTCCGTGGAGCCTCTGTTGCTGGTAGAGGACGTGGCCGTTCGGCCCCAGGCGCACACAGTAGGGAACGAACTCCCTCAACTAGCCGGCAGAATGTACCGCAATATCTCGTGGGGCCCAATGCCGCTCTTAGGATGGTAAGGCCTGAGCAGGTACAGGCATTAATCGATTGGGTGGCCGACAGTGCTTCCAGCACGTTCACCACATGGTCTTCCACCCAGTCTTCTGCGGAAAGCGCACAGGTGGCACCTGAAAACCAAGCCCATCAGTCTGTCACATCACCCCCAAGCATATAAGGGAAACGGTCTGAGCCACAAGTTATGCAGCAGTCTCTTCTTCTGTTTGAAGACTCTGCTTCCAGGGTTTCCCAGGGGCGTCCACCTAGCCCTTCCCCAGTGGAGGAAGACATACCATGCACTGACGCACAACCACTTATGTCTCCAGATGAAGAGGACATGGGAATACCACCACAGCAGAGTCACCGACTCTCTGATGATGACGAAACACAGGTGCCCACTGCCGCGTCTTTTTGCAGTGTGCAGACTGAACAGGAGGAGGTCAGGGAGGGAGACTGGGTGGAAGACGATGCAGAGGACGATGAGGTCTTAGACCCCACATGGACTGAAGGTCGTGGCGATGACTTTCACAGTTCAGAGGAAGAGGTAGTGGTGAGACCGAGACAACAGCGAAGCCAAAGAGGGAGCAGGGGGCCAAAGCAGACGAGCCGCCGCCCCCAGAGTTCGCCTGCTACTGGACATCGCCAACAGGGACCCAGCCCCACAAAGGCAGCTTCAAAGAGTTCCCTGGCATGGCACTTCTTTAAACAATGTCCTACCGACAAGACCCGAGTGACTTGCACGCTCTGCCATCAGAGCCTGAGGCGAGGCATTAACGTTCTGAACCTCAGCACAACCTGCATGACCAGGCATCTACATGCAAAGCATGAACTGCAGTGGGGTACACACCTTAAAAACCAGGCACTCGCTGAGGCTCCCCCTGCTCCCTCTTCCGCTGCTGCCTCGGCTTCCGCCTCGAGAGGAATGTTGCCACCTGCCGAGCAGCAAACAGAGGATGTGCCACCGACACCACCACCACCGCCACCGTCAACTAGCGTCTCCACTATATCACACAGCAGCGTTCAGCTCTCAATATCTCAAACCTTAGAGAGGAAGCGCAAATTCCCCCCGAGTCACCCTCGAGCCCTTGGCCTGAACGCCAGCATTTCTAAACTGCTGGCCTTTGAAATGCTGTCATTCCGGCTGGTGGACACAGACAGCTTCAAACAGCTGATGGCCATGGCTGTCCCGCAGTATGTGGTTCCCAGCCGCCACTACTTCTCCAAGACAGCCGTGCCTTCCCTGCACATGCAAGTGTCCGATAAAATCAAGTGTGCACTGCGCAACGCCATTTGTGGCAAGGTCCACCTAACCACAGATACGTGGACAAGTAAGCACGGCCAGGGACGCTATATCTCACTAACTGCACACTGGATGAATGTAGTGGCGGCTGGGCCCCCGGCGGACAGTTCCTTGGCGCACGTCCTTCCGCCCCCTAGGATCGCAGGGCATCATTCTCTGCCTCCTGTAGCCTCCTCCTCCTACTCGGCTTCCTCCTCCACTGCTTCCACCAGCTCATCCGGTCAGCCACACACCTTCACCACCAACTTCAGCACAGCCCGGGGTAAACGTCAGCAGGCCATTCTGAAACTCATATGTTTGGGGGACAGGCCCCACAGCGCAAAGGAGTTGTGGCGGGGTATTGAACAACAGACCGACGAGTGGTTTCTGCCGGTGGGCCTCAAGCCAGGCCTGGTGGTATGCGATAATGGGCGAAATCTCGTGGCAGCTCTGGGACTAGCCGGTTTGACGCACATCCCTTGCCTGGCGCATGTGCTGAACTTGGTGGTGCAGAGGTTCATTCACCACTACCCCAACATGTCAGAGCTGTTGCATAAAGTGCGGGCCGTCGAAATTGTCCACGTGGCCAGAGTTAGCATGTTATGCCTTGGAGGTGCTTTCCTGCCCGGCGGCCAGCGTTTTATCTGAACGCGTATTCAGCACGGCAGGGGGCGTCATTACTGACAAGCGCAGCCGCCTGTCCACAGCCAACGTGGACAAGCTGACCTTCATAAAGATGAACCAGGCATGGATCCCACAGGACCTGTCCCTCCCTTGTGCAGAGTAGTCCTTATTAACTGCCTAAAACATGTCTTGTTGTGCTACGGGCCACTTCTTTATTTGATACAAATTTTATGAAACCCACAGTTGAATGAAACTCTTCTCTGTCTGGGCGCCGGGGCCTAACCAGATGAAAGTGGCCGGTTAAACTAACGGGTGACATGAAGCCATAACCTCTGCCATGCTACCTCTGTCTTCTGTCTGGGTGCTGAGGCCTAAGTCAAATAAAGCGGTCTTCTGCTGTGCTGGGGGATATGAAGCTAATCTCTGACCTCTCTCCTCTGTCTGGGTCCAAAGGCCTAAATCACTGAAAGAGGCCTTCTCCTGTGGTGTGTGATATGATGCCAGAATATGTGCTGTGGGGCCTCTCTCCTCTTCCTGGGTGCAGGGGTCAAATAAACTAAATTGTGGCCTACTCCTGTGGTGGTTGATATGATGCCTGATTCTCTGATGTGGAACCTCTCTCCTCTGTTTGGGTGAAGGGGTCAAAGTAACTAAATGGTGGCTTCTCCTGTGGTGGCTGATATGATGCCAGAATATGTGCTGTGGTGCCTCTCTCCTCTTCCTGGGTGCAGGGGTCAAAGTAACTAAATGGTGGCTTCTCCTGTGGTGGCTGATATGATGCCAGAATATGTGCTGTGGGGCCTCTCTCCTCTTCCTGGGTGCAGGGGTCAAAGTAACTCAATGGTGGCTTCTCCTGTGGTGGCTGATATGATGCCAGAATATGTGCTGTGGTGCCTCTCTCCTCTGTCTGGGTCCAAAGGCCTAAATCACTGAAAGAGGCCTTCTCCTGTGGTGTGTGATATGATGCCTGAATATGTGCTGTGGTGCCTCTCTCCTCTTCCTGGGTGCGGGGGTCAAAGTAACTTAATGGTGGCTTCTCCTGTGGTGGCTGATATGATGCCAGAATATGTGCTGTGGTGCCTCTCTCCTCTTCCTGGGTGCGGGGGTCAAAGTAACTCAATGGTGGCTTCTCCTGTGGTGGCTGATATGATGCCAGAATATGTGCTGTGGGGCCTCTCTCCTCTTCCTGGGTGCAGGGGTCAAAGTAACTCAATGGTGGCTTCTCCTGTGGTGGTTAGTATGATGCCAGAATATGTGCTGTGGGGCCTCTCTCCTCTTCCTGGGTGCAGGGGTCAAAGTAACTCAATGGTGGCTTCTCCTGTGGTGGCTGATATGATGCCAGAATATGTGCTGTGGTGCCTCTCTCCTCTTCCTGGGTGCGGGGGTCAAAGTAACTCAATGGTGGCTTCTCCTGTGGTGGCTGATATGATGCCAGAATATGTGCTGTGGGGCCTCTCTCCTCTTCCTGGGTGCAGGGGTCAAAGTAACTCAATGGTGGCTTCTCCTGTGGTGGCTGATATGATGCCAGAATATGTGCTGTGGGGCCTCTCTCCTCTTCCTGGGTGCAGGGGTCAAAGTAACTCAATGGTGGCTTCTCCTGTGGTGGTTAGTATGATGCCAGAATATGTGCTGTGGGGCCTCTCTCCTCTTCCTGGGTGCAGGGGTCAAAGTAACTCAATGGTGGCTTCTCCTGTGGTGGCTGATATGATGCCAGAATATGTGCTGTGGTGCCTCTCTCCTCTTCCTGGGTGCGGGGGTCAAAGTAACTCAATGGTGGCTTCTCCTGTGGTGGCTGATATGATGCCAGAATATGTGCTGTGGGGCCTCTCTCCTCTTCCTGGGTGCAGGGGTCAAAGTAACTCAATGGTGGCTTCTCCTGTGGTGGTTAGTATGATGCCAGAATATGTGCTGTGGGGCCTCTCTCCTCTTCCTGGGTGCAGGGGTCAAAGTAACTCAATGGTGGCTTCTCCTGTGGTGGCTGATATGATGCCAGAATATGTGCTGTGGTGCCTCTCTCCTCTTCCTGGGTGCGGGGGTCAAAGTAACTCAATGGTGGCTTCTCCTGTGGTGGCTGATATGATGCCAGAATATGTGCTGTGGTGCCTCTCTCCTTTTCCTGGGTGCAGGGGTCAAAGTAACTAAATGGTGGCTTCTCCTGTGGTGGTTGATATGATGCCTGATTCTCTGCTGTGAAACCTCTCTCCTCCATCTGGGTGTAGGGGTCAAAGTCTTTCAAAGTCGCCTTCTCCTGTGCTGATTGATATAAAGCTGATGGTTGTGCCATCTGACATGGTTGCCAGGGTCTGATTCAATGGGGGCCTACTCCTGTGGTGGGTGATCTAAATGCCTGATTCTCTGCTGTGAAACCTCTCTCCTCCGTCTGGGTGTAGGGGTCAAAGTCTTTCAAAGTCGCCTTCTCCTGTGCTGATTGATATGAAGCTGATGGTTGTGCCATCTGACATGGTTGCCGGGGTCCCATTAAATTGTGGCCTACTCCTGTGGTGGTTGATATGATGCCTGATTCTCTGATGTGGAACCTCTCTCCTCTGTTTGGGTGAAGGGGTCAAAGTAACTAAATGGTGGCTTCTCCTGTGGTGGCTGATATGATGCCAGAATATGTGCTGTGGGGCCTCTCTCCTCTTCCTGGGTGCAGGGGTCAAAGTAACTCAATGGTGGCTTCTCCTGTGGTGGCTGATATGATGCCAGAATATGTGCTGTGGTGCCTCTCTCCTCTTCCTGGGTGCGGGGGTCAAAGTAACTCAATGGTGGCTTCTCCTGTGGTGGCTGATATGATGCCAGAATATGTGCTGTGGTGCCTCTCTCCTCTTCCTGGGTGCGGGGGTCAAAGTAACTCAATGGTGGCTTCTCCTGTGGTGGCTGATATGATGCCAGAATATGTGCTGTGGTGCCTCTCTCCTCTTCCTGGGTGCAGGGGTCAAAGTAACTAAATGGTGGCTTCTCCTGTGGTGGTTGATATGATGCCTGATTCTCTGCTGTGAAACCTCTCTCCTCCATCTGGGTGTAGGTGTCAAAGTCTTTCAAAGTCGCCTTCTCCTGTGCTGATTGATATAAAGCTGATGGTTGTGCCATCTGACATGGTTGCCAGGGTCTGATTCAATGGGGGCCTACTCCTGTGGTGGGTGATCTAAATGCCTGATTCTCTGCTGTGAAACCTCTCTCCTCCGTCTGGGTGTAGGGGTCAAAGTCTTTCAAAGTCGCCTTCTCCTGTGCTGATTGATATGAAGCTGATGGTTGTGCCATCTGACATGGTTGCCGGGGTCCCATTAAATTGGGGCCTACTCCTGTGGTGGGTGATCTAAATGCCTGATTCTCTGCTTTGAAACCTCTCTCCTCCGTCCGGGTGTAGGGGTCAAAGTCTGTCAAAGTCGCCTTCTCCTGTGCTGATTGATATAAAGCTTATGCTTGTGCCATCTGACATGGTTGCCGGGGTCTGATTCAATGGTGGCCTACTCCTGTGGTGGGTGATCTAAATGCCTGATTCTCTGCTGTGTAACCTCTCTCCTCCGTCTGGGTGTAGGGGTCAAAGTAACTAAATGGTGGCCTACTCCTGTGGTGGGTGATATGATGCCTGGTTCTCTGCTGTGGGACCTCTCTCCTTTGTCTGGGTGCTGTGGTCAAAATAATAGTAAGTGACCTTCTCCATTGGTGGGTGACTTGAAGCCTGATTCTGTGCTATGGGACCTCACTCCAATTAATATTGTTTAATTTTTATTTATTTTATGTTAACTCATCATTTCCCTATCTACATTTGTTTGCTGGGGATTTAACTACATTTTGCTGCCTTTTGCAGCCCTCTAGCCCTTTCCGGGTGTGTTTTACAGCCTTTTTAGTGCCCAAAAGTTCGGGTCCCCATTGACTTCTATGGGGTTCGGGTTCGGGATGAAGTTCGGGTCGAGTTCGGATCCCGAACCCGAACATTTTTCGAAAGTTCGGCCGAACTCGTCGAACCCGAACATCCAGGTGTTCGCTCAACTCTAACCAGCATTTGTAATGTGGACAGAACCACAATATAACTCAACATGATCTTACTGGATAGAGGCAGGATTTATAAAGAAGAGTAGTATGAGGAACTCATGTGGATAGCCCCCAATTATCTGCAGACTCGGTGGTAGCAGCAGGAGCCCGCAGCATCAGGAGAAATCACAGCCCTTTTTTTGGTTGGAGGACCAACAATATAACTCAACATGTTATTACTTGGTAGTGGCAGGATTTTTACAGCGGAGTAGAATGACGAACTCGCGTGTATAGCCCACAATCTGCTGCAAAGGTGGTTGCAGCAGGAGACAGCAGTTGCAGCAGCAGCTGAAGACTCAGCAACAGGTAAAGCATTCGGAATGAGTATATATGGGAATGTAACTGAACAAGAATAAAATTGGATTGGACACGATTTCATGGGAGGAGTGTTATCATTAACATTTTGAAATAACCACAAATGTTTTGACTCAGATTATTTAGCTTTACTATACTTTTAAAACTGTAATTTTTTTTTAGAAATATTTAATTACAAATAGCGAAATAAAGTTACACATGGTATATTAGCAGTGAGGAGTAAACATCAGTGAAGTATGTGGGCCTGGGTATGAGGTCCAAAAAACAACATCTGAAGTAGATATTAATTCCTAATTTTGGAAATATATAAAATGGAGAAACAAGTACACTGAGATTAAATAAAGATTCTTGTCAAGCAAAACTTGTGATTCTTGGAAGCACAGAGAGCTTT
The DNA here is from genome assembly GCF_905171765.1 of Bufo bufo. NCBI lineage: Eukaryota > Metazoa > Chordata > Amphibia > Anura > Bufonidae > Bufo > Bufo bufo. The sequence continues at coordinate 412,187,889 of NC_053392.1, forward strand.
AATGTGAAAATACAGTGTACTTCACTGAATAAACATCAGCTGTGGCACAGACCTCAGCGGTAACGCAGCATTGCTCGACGACATTGGATTCCCCAGACACATACAGCATAAGGACCGGAAAGGTTAAGCGGCGGGTCAAATGTCCTCCATTTGTCTGTGAGGCGACAAGCGAACCACCGGTCGACCCACCCAAACACGAACGGCAATTAACATTCTCAAAGCAAAGAACATGGGCACGACCACGTCGTCCTGAGATTGTCAGAGCTCGGAAGGGAGTAGAAAAGTGGTTTGCCGTGTTCCTGGTGTATTAGTCTCCCCGGGTCTGTTGTAGAGGTCATTTCCTCTCACCCTGGGTCATAATTCTATCATGTTACACATCTACCTTTGTAGTCCTTGGCGGCTGCCTAAAAGTTCGCAGCCTGGTACGGCTATTGTAAAACATGTGCCAGAATAATCAGTCAGCTGCGAGACTTGACTACAGAGGATCATTTTTGTCACACAGCCAAGGGCACACTTCTACATTTCCACAAAGGGATTGACACGCACAGTTGAGCCATTCAACTGTAATCCAGCATAGAAAATAGAACGGTTTGATAGTAAACCACCATCTGTGTTGTAGTTATTATGATGAAGTGTGGTATATTTTTATATATCTCATCAGTGTACCTTTTTTTAATATTTATTTTGGGTGTTACACTTTAAAACAAAATATATATATAAAATAAAAAAATAAAAAAATTGGTTACAGTAATCTAGGCCTATTTAAAGCAGATGTACAAAGGTGGAGGAATATTGCAGTCCTTCACCAACACGATAATGTAGGTAGATATAATCAAGTGTTCCACTCTGTCCAAAGATATCTACATACACAATCGTTCCAAATTTCAAAGTATAAAGGGACATTGAAACAAACAATAATATCATATTAGAGATTTGAATTACTGTAAGTTCATGATCTAACTTTTTCAAAATTTTAATGTCCAGTCAGCACCAAAAATAAATAAAAAAGGAGAGAAGGTTAGCAGATGGAAACAGAAGTAATACATTACTGCGTCCCGCTTGGTGGTTTACAAAGTGTCATTTTTACAATACTGGATATCACTACAATTGACGTGCAAAACTGTGCTAGTCTGCCCCTCCATAGTTTTGTAGAAGTCTGCCCCTGGCTGTCTGTCGAAATTTCCCCTTGTGTTGTAAAGTACCGATGCGGAATGCTTATTTGGGCACATGAACAGCAAAAGCAGAATCATGCTGCGCACCTTAGCCAGCCGTTGAGGTCCACAACAGTGGACGAGGAACATGACAGAGTCATGAGCCAATTGGAGAGGAAATAACCACTGCAGCAGAACCGGGGACACTAACACACCCGACACAGAGCTACCAACTTCTCTACTGCCTTTTGTGCTCAGACAACCATAGGAGGACGTGATTGTGCCTGTGTCTTCAGCCCTGAGAGTGTGCATAGACGATCGTGTATGGGTGGTGCGAGCGAGGGTACACATGACTCCTCACAGACAAACAGAGGACAACAGAGCAGCAGCTAAACACTGCCAGTCCTTCTGCCGTCTGGCCTGGAGAAATTAACACACGCCGAGTAATGCTGCATTCACGCTCAGATCTGCGTTACAGTTTTGTGTGCGTGAACTTTGTATTATTCAATATATAAAAACTGTGAAATTAACCCAACAATATTTAACATGACATGAGGTTTTGAAATAAATATTTCGAACTTCATGTTCATGTTCCAATGTTATGAAACAAATTTTGTTGATAACTTAAATTAGAATTTTTGGACAATGTGGATGCCAGAGGATGTGATGGCAGCTGGAAAGTGGCAGGAGCTGCAGTCCCCTGCACACCGCTGGTGGTGCTGCTGCTACAACCACCCTTGATCTGATCCCACTCCCACCAGTGGTTCAGTCGCATGTGCTGGGTGAGGGCTGTGGTACCCAGACGAGCCACTGACCTCCCTCTCCTCACCCTGGCATGGCAGAGGTTACAAATGGCAACTGTAACATCATCCACTGCCAGGGTGAAGAAAGCCCAAACAGGCGACTTCCGCACCAACCTCCTGTCCGATGGGTTGGTGCTAGCTTGCCCCTGTTGGGCATCGGTGCGCACAGGTGGAGCTGTCTGCGGTTGCTGCTGCTGCCGGCTCCTGCTGCTGTCACCAGTAGAGCCCCTGCCACTGGGCTCCTTGGTGACCTGGCGCACCTTTTGCCTGGGGTGCCTATCTTCTTCAGTGCTGCTCTGACCTGCCAAAGTAGGTGGCACCCATTCGGCAGCACTCTCCTCTTCTATGTCAGACCCAAAGTCAAAAAGTGGTGGACTGAGGGGAACAGCGAGCATGGAGCTCCTGCCTGGGCTCGGCTGCCCCCTCGATGACGCCTGGGGCTGAATTGATGTGGGGGTTGTGTGGCCTACACCACCCGCACCAGTTGGAAGGGATTTTGAGGGGGTATGTTATGGCGTTACCACCCCCTCCTCCTCCTCATTATCCCCCATCCCTTCCAACAAGTCCTGCCCATCTGGTGGGCTGAACTGTAACTCCACCTCCTGCAAAGCCTCCCCCAGAATGTCCTGCTCACTGTCCCCATGTTCGAACATCAGCGGGGACAATTCTGAGGGAGTGGGGGTTGCTTCAACAGGAGGCGGAGATCTGCTGCTGCTCCTGCTGCTGCTGCTCTGGACCGGGGCTGAGGACTCCATGGCACTGGAGTGGGCCACAAGAGTCATCACAGCCTCTGCGTCCTGGGATGTGATGGGCCTTGGACGACTGCCCATTTGGAAGAAATCACGGATCAGATGGACGCCCCTGCCACCTGCGCCCGCCTGTCCGTGACTGGAGGATCAGCCCCGTGCTGGCTGCGGTCCAGCGGCGGTACCGACTCCTTGATTGCCCCTATCGCGGCTGGCTGGACGGCCTGTGCCGTTCATATCTATTGTTTTTGTTTAAAAAGAAAGGTTAAAGAACCAAGAAATAAAAAATAAAATAAAATAAAAGATGTGTGATGGGACAAACTTTATTGGGGTAGGGAAGGTGTGTGGTGAAATTTAAGAGGAAAAAAAATAAAAAAAATTAAGGGACCCACTAAATTAAAACCCAAAACTAAAATAATAAAAAAGGCTAAACTTATTTTTCATTTTTTTTAACAGAAAACAGACACAAACACAAAACAGATACAAAGACAAGATTTAAACAAAGCTAGACAGAAAACACAAACATTTTTCTTTTTTTTAAACTAACACAAAGACGATGAGACACACTAACTATACAAAATAAAAAAAGGTACTAACAAAGGAGAACTTTTTTTTTTCTTTTTAAGAAATTACACTAACACAAAAAGACACAGACAGTAAGACCCAGACAAGACAGCTAAAACTAAACAGATAATTTTTTTTTAAATTAAACTAAAAACACTAAAGGACATAGACAATAAGACGTGGACAGTACAGATAAAACTCAACAGTCAACACTCAATTAAACTTTTTTTTTAACCTAAATCAAAGACAGAGACAAGACAAACAAAAACAGACAGACTATACACTAAGACCCTAAATCCCTGACTAACCTAACGCTAACTATCTAAGATGAGAAATTGACAGCCCTACCACTAACCTACACTAATATTCTCTCTATGTATTTGTTATTCCCTAACACTAAAGCCCTACACTGATCCCTGCTCTAAACCTATCAGCCATGACTAACTCTGTCTTTCACCTAACTAAACTAACCTATCACTGATAATTTTGACCGTAACAGCTAATCCCTAATCCCTATCTAACACTAACTAGGTAATATTATTTGATATATCAATTGGGGATGGGGAATTAGAATATCACAAAGCACCAGCACCACCACAGCTCCTCTCTCTGCCACAAATACAACACCACAAAATGGCTGCCGGGTGAGCCTTAATTTATATTCTGAGAAGGTAGGCTTCTTTCGGATTGGTTGCTAGGTTTGTTGCTAGGCCTTCTCATTGGCTAATCTTGGTAAAGTAGGGAGGGGTTAGGATCAAGTCACCTAAAAAGGAAAAAATTAAGACGAATATTCGATCTGCGAATATATAACTCTATTCGACATATTCGGCTATTCTTCTAGTACTTCAAATAACACAATGGCCAAACGCCGGATCAGGTATAGAATGCTGCAATTTAGACTTAGGAGACAATTTTACACATTTAAAAACCTTTACATGTATTGAAAGCTTGAAATGGCGGGAGTCGGTTGGGCGAATGGAATGGCGCGAAAATGACATATACGATTTTTCGCAATACATGCAGTGTAGTGCTGTCTGACACAAAAAGAAGAGAGAAGAGAAGAGAAAAGAAGGGAATACAAAACACAAATAGATTACTGCGAATAGTTAAACCATTGATTAGATTAGTAGATTGATATCAGGGAAATGTAATTGAATTTGGAACATAAATTAGAATATGCAATTATTCGGTATTTAACATTCGCACAAATCGGATCGCAATACAGCATGAGTCATTTCACAGCTTTGACACGAGGCAGCAATAGTGTTTAGAAATTGACGAATAGGGCGAATATTGTACTATATTCGAAATTGACGAATATAGCACTATCTTCGACATATTCTACTAGATTGTGCAATTGTACGTGTGTCTGCTGGTACATGACAGCTACAGGGAGGCGCATACAAATAATAATATATATTCGCATACTCTGGGGCCAAAATATTGGAAATTTACATTGAAAGTAAGAATCGTTGGGTGAATTAAGCCAAAATCTATTAATTTGGGGCAACCTAAATTGTGCAAATACAAGGTAGCATCATATGCGCGCAAATATGGAATTATTGGGACTTTGAGCAATAAATAAAATAATTATATATTGTATTCTGAATAGGATAGGACACACACAAAAGAATTAATAATGATAGAGTTTCACTAACACTATCCGTCTTGAAAGCGAATATTAGCATTTGCGAATATGGGGTCATGTGTTCAACATATTCGTGAAATCTCGAAGTGGCTATATTCGAGATAAAATTTCGATTTGCGAATATTCACGCTCAACACTAGTCATGTATAAGTAAAAAAAAAAATAAGGGCCTATTTGCCGTTCATCTGTTGTAGTTATATGTTCTATAGCCTTTTGTGGAGTGTATAAGAGGAAAAAAGATAAATATATCTGCTGTTCAGCGGTGCAGATATATGTTCTAAAGCCCTTTTGTGGAGTGTATACTGTAAGTGGAAAAAATAAAAATATATTTGCCGTTTAGCGGTACAGTTTTATGTTCTAAAGCCTTTTGTGGAGTGTATAAGTGGAAAAATGAAGCATATTTTTGCCATTCAGCAGTACAGTTATTTGTTTTAAAGCCTTTTTGTGGAGTGTATAAGTGGAAATAAATATATATATTTGCCGTTCAGTGGTGCAGTAATATGTTCTAAATCCTTTTGTGGAGTGTATAAGAGGCAAAAAGAAAAATATATTTGGCATTCAGCGTTGCAGTTATATGTTCTAAAGCCTTTTGTGGAGTGTATAAGTGATAAAATGAAAAATATATTTGCCGTTGAGCAGAGCAGTTATATGTTCTATAGCCTTTTGTGTCGTGTATAAGTAGAAAATAATATATAAGTAGAAAATATATTTGGCATTCAGCGTTGCAGTTATATGTTCTAAATCCTTTTGTGGTGTGTATAAGAAGAAAAAAGAAAAATATATTTGCAGTTCAGCTGTGTAGTTATATGTTCTAAAGCCTTTTGTGTTGAGTAAAAGTGTAAAAATATAAGTGCCTATTTGCCTTTCTTCGGTGCAGTTATATGTTCTAAAGCCCTTTTTTGGAGTGTATAAGTGGAAAAATGAAAAATATATTTCCAGTTTAGCGGTGCAGTTGTATAGTCTAAAGCCTTTTTGTGGAGTGTATAAGTGGAAAAAAGAAAAATATATTTGCCATTCAGCAGTGTAGTTATTTTTTCTAAAGCCTTTTGTGGAGTCTGCAAGTGGAAAAAAAATATATATATTTGCCATTCAGCGGTGCAGTTATATGTTCTAAAGCCTTTTGTGGCGTGTATAAGAGGCAAAAAGAAAAATATATTTGCTGTTCAGCAGTGCAGTTATATGTTCTAAAGCAAGAATGTCAAACTCAAAGGCTAACATGGGCCAAAAAAACAAAATTTACGTTTATGTGGGCCGCATAAAAAAAAATAAAAAAAATCGTACATTTTCATAGAACAACATTGTTGTTTCATGACTGCTGACCCCCAACATCCCGTTGCCCAATAACACAAGTGAGACCTATATATATATACAAATATTAAACTTCACTATAAGACGCACCTAGGTTTTTGAGGAGGAAAATAAGAAAAAAATATTTTTAACCAAAAGTTGTGCTTTTGGTGGGCTTTGAATTAATGGTGGTCTGTGCATGACACTATTATGGGGGATCTGTGGATGACGCACTGTCATGTGGGGGATCTGTGGATGGCACTGTTATGGGGGACCTGTGGATGGCACTGTTATGGGGGATCTGTGGATCGCACTGTTATGGGGGATCTGTGGATGGCACTGTTATGGGGGATCTGTGGATGGCGCTGTTATGGGGGATCTGTGGATGGTGCTGTTATGGGGGATCTGTGGATGGCACTGTTATGGGGATCTGTGGATGGCACTGTTATGTGGAATCTGTGGATGGCACTGTTATGGGGGATCTGTGGATGGCACTGTTATGAGGATCTGTGGATGGTACTGCTATGGGGTGGGATATCTGTGGATGGCATTGTTATGGGGTGGGGGGATCTGTGGATGGCATTGTTATGGGGTGGGGGATCTGTGGATGGTGCTGTTATGGGGGATCTGTGGATGGCATTGTTATGAGGTGGGGGATCTGTGAATGGAACTGTTATGGGGTGGGATATCTGTGGATGGTACTGCTATGGGGTGGGATATCTGTGGATGGCATTGTTATGAGGTGGGGGGATCTGTGGATGGAACTGTTATGGGGGGGATCTGTGGATGACACTGCTATATGTCATCCACAGATCCCCCTCATAATAGTGTCCCCCAATACACCGGCCCTCTGCTCACCGAAGTATTTATAAACGTGAATCCTTATCCTGTTATTAAGTTGAACTAACGCTGCGCTCTCCCATGTTCCCATGTTCCCCTGTATCCCCACAGCACTTACGAACCCGCTTCCATAGCAGGCAGAGCGGACGGCACCAGTAACGTCACTCACTGACGTCGCGCGTCTGCTCCGCCTGCTTCATTCATAAAGTGGGCGGAGCAGGCGCTCGACGTCAGTGAGTGACGTTACTGCTGCCGTCCGCTCTGCCTGCTATTGAAGCTTAAGTAAGTGCTATGGGGATACAGGGGAACATGGGAACATGGGAGAGGGCAGCGTTAGTTCAACTTAATAACAGGATAAGGATTCACGTTTATAAATACTTTGGTGAGCGGCGGGGCCCGGTGTAAGAGTACAGTGACTACACCGGGCCCCGCCCCTAGTTACGGACTCCAGCCCCTCCTCTCTCCCGGCTCATACATAGCAGTCTGCGATGCTGCAGCGTCGCAAACTGCGCTGTAAAATGGAAGCATTCGCCCCATAAGACGCAGGGGCATTTCCCCCCCACTTTTGGGGGGGAAAAAGTGCATCTTATGGGGCGAAAAATACGGTACTTTTCTTACCTTGTGAATCTGGTACCCTGCGTCTATAGCCGCAATGGCGCCGTCCGCAGCATGTCAGAACTCCAGGCGGAGCCTGATGACGTCACATCAGGACGTGACGTTTACCTCTGCGCACCTCCATCCTCTCCTGGACCGCCTCCGCCAGCCTCCATCCTCTCCTGGACCGCCTCCAACTGCTCCGCCATCCTTCAACCGCTCCTGGACCGCCTCTGACTTTTTTTATTTTATCTCCGCCCGCCTCCAGGTAACCAGAGCAATGAATATCTTTGCCGGGCCGCAAAGATATTCATTGCGAGCCGCATGTTTGACACCCATGTTCTAAAGCCTTTCGTGTCGTGTATTAGTAGAAAAAAATAAAGGGCCTATTTGCTTTTCAGCAGTGCAGTTATATGTTTTAAATCCTTTTGTGGAGTGTATAAGATGAAAAAAGAAAAATATATTTCCCGTTCAGCGGTGCAGTTATTTGTTCTATAGCCTTTTGTGGAGTGTATAAGAGGAAAAAGAAAAATATTTTTGCCTTTTATCGGTGCAGTTATATGTTCTAAAGCCCTTTTGTGGAGTGCATAAGTGAAAAAAAGAAAAATATATTTGCCGTTCAGAGGTGTAATTATATGTTCTAAAGCCTTTTGTGGAGTCTATAATTGGAAAAAAGAAAAATGTATTTGCCGTTTAGTGGTGCAGTTATATGTTCTAAATCCTTTTGTGGAGTGTATAAGTGGAAAAAATAAAAATAAAATTGCCATTCAGCAGTGCAGTTTTATGTTCTAAAGCCTTTTGTGTTGTGTATAAGTAAAAAAATAAAAATAAGGGCCTATTTGCCGTTCATCTGTTGTAGTTATATGTTCTGCAGCCTTTTGTGGAGTGTATAAGAGAAAAAAATAAAAATATATTTGCCGTTTAGAGGTGCAGTTATATGTTCTAAAGCCTTTTTGTGGAGTGTATAAGTGGAAAAAAGAAAAATATATTTGCCGTTCAGTGGTACAGTTATATGTTCTAAAGCCTTTTTGTGGAGTGTATAAGTGGAAAAAAGAAATATATATTTGCCGTTCAGTGGTGCAGTTATATGTTCTAAATCCTTTTGTGGAGTGTATAAAAGGCAAAAAGATAAATATATTTGGCGTTCAGCGTTACAGTTATATGTTCTAAAGCCTTTTTGTGGAGTGTATAAGTGATAAACAGAAATATATATTTGCTGTTCAGCAGTGCAGTTATATGTTCTAAAGCATTTTGTGTCGTGTATAAGTAGAAAATAATAAGGGACTATTTGCCTTTCAGCGGTGCAGTTATATGTTTTAAATCCTTTTGTGTTGTGTATAAGAAGAAAAAAGAAATATATATTTGCAGTTCAGCTGTGTAGTTATATGTTCTAAAGCCTTTTGCGTCGTGTATAAGTGGAATAAAGAAAAATATATTTAATGTTTAGTGGTGTGTCGTGTATAAGTGGAAAAAAAATAAGGGCCTATTTGCAGTTCAGCAGTTCTAAAGCCCTGCTTGCCGTGTATTAGTGGCGAATTAAAAATATATTCGCTGTTCAGCATTGCACTTTTCTGTTGAAAAGCCTTTTGTGTCGAGTATAAGTTAAAAAAATATAAGGACCTATTTGTCGTTCAGCAGTGCCGTTATATGTTCTAAAGCCCTTTTTTGGAGTGCATAGGTGGAAAAAATAAAAATATATTTGCCGTTCAAAGGTATAGTTATATGTACTAAAGTCTTTTTGTGGAGTGTATAAGTGGAAAAAAATATATATTTGCCATTCAGTGGTGGAGATATATGTTCTAAAGCCCTTTTCTGGAGTGTATTAGAAGAAAAAATAAAAATATATTTGCCATTCAGCAGTGCAGGTATATGTTCTAAAGCCTTTTGTGGAGTGTATAAGAGGATAAAGGAAAAAAATATTTGCCCTTCAGCAGTGCAGTTATATGTTCTAAAGCATTTTGTGGAGTCTATAAGTGGAAAAAAGAATAATATATTTGCCGTTCAGCGGTGCAGTTATATGTTCTAAAGCATTTTGTGTCGTGTATAAGCATCATAAAGAAAATTATATTTGCCGTTCAGCAGTGCAGTTATATGTTCTAAAGCCTTTTGTGTCGTGTATAAGTAGAAAAAAAGGGCCTATTTGCTTTTCAGTGGTGCAGTTATATGTTTTAAATCCATTTGTGGAGTGTATAAGATGAAAAAATATAAATATGTTTGCCATTCAGGGGTGCAGTTATATGATCTAAAGACTTTTAAGGAGTGTATAAGAGGAAAAAAAATATATATATTTGCCGTTCAGCGGTGCAGTTATGTAACGTCACGTCCACACACACACAGGGGGAAGGATAGTGACCGCTGCGCTCCACCCTCAACCCTGGCCCTGCCTACTTGCCTCACGAGTCCTGATGACAGGGGACAACTGGACGACAGTCCCTAACTTAGGATACGTGCAGGGAAGACAGACAAGACAAAATACGGAACATGAACGGACCGGGTCAGAACCAAGAGAGCTACGCAGTACAAAGGGTTAAGCAAAGAATGGTCAGGAGAAGCCGGGGTCAAATACCAGGAGAGTAGAGAAGTACAAGAGGAGTCCTAAGAGAGTAGTCAGGTGGGAGCCGAGGTCACAATAGCAGGACAGATACGCAGTACAGGAGGAGCAGGCAAAGGATCGTCAGGAAATGGAATCAGGTGAGTATTCAATAGTCCAACAAATAGCCAGGAACCTAGAAATTAACAGGCAACCTGTGGCTCGCAGGCTGCCTGTATTTATAGTGGGGAGTGAGGGTCATGTGACGTGGCCAGCGTCACATGACCGACAGACCAACCAGTTGAGCACCGAGTGATCAGCTCGGCGCTCAAGGCAGACTTAGGAGCAGGAAGCCACCCAGCAGTAAAGCCGCCCTGGGAATGAGGTCAAACACAGATCCTCATTCCCAAAGCTAAGCAACAGTTCTGTGGGCAATGGGGGACCGAGTGCAACTTTGAAACCCCGTTACAGTACCCCCCCTTTTACGAGGGGCCACTGGACCCAAGACTTCAGGCGATGGCTTTTCAGGGTGTTCTAAATGAAATTTACGAACCAGTCTAGGAGCATGAACCTCCCTCGCAGATACCCAAGATCTCTCTTCGGGTCCATACCCCTTCCAGTGAATCAGGTACTGCAAGGAGTTACGCACCTTCCTGACATCCACTATTTTAGACACGACATACTCGACAGCATCATTAACAAGAACCGGCCGAGGCGAGGCTTTTGATTGTACTACCGGTTCAAAATATTTTTGAAGTAGAGATTTATGGAACACATTATGAATGTGGAATGACTCGGGCAGCTCCAACCTAAATGATACAGGGTTAATCACCTCCGTGATCTTATATGGTCCAATAAAACGAGGAGCAAATTTTCCAGAAGCTACCTTGAGAGATAGATTCTTGGAGGACAACCATACTTTATCCCCAACCTGAAAGTTCACCCCCCTTGAACGTCTCCTATCGGCCTTGAGTTTTTGAGAACTTTGAGCCTTTTCTAGGTTCGATTGAACCGGGCCCAAACTGTGCACAGTTCGGAGGAGAGTTTATCAGCTTCAGGGTTAGAGGAGGAGACGGACGACCCAGAATGAAAACGGGGATGAAAACCATGGTTACAAAAGAAAGGGGAGACCCCAGCAGAAGAATTGACACGGTTATTCAAAGCAAATTCAGCCAACGGAAGGAATTTGACCCATAATTGCTGGTCATCAGCAACATACAACCTCAGAAATTTTTCCACAGACTGATTGAGGCGTTCAGTCTGCCCATTACTCTCAGGATGGTAGGCGGAATAAAAAGACAACGAAATTATACATCTTTGACAGAAGGCCCTCCAGAATTTGGACACTAACTTCACACCGCTGTCCGAAACAATATTTTCCGGGATGCCATGTAAACGAACAATCTCTCTCACAAAAATAGACGCCAGGGTTTTAGCATTTGGAAGTTTAGACAAGGGAATGAAATGAACCACAGTCTTACCCTCCGCCAGCGATAGGTCAGTTATAATGTCCATCGAGATATGGGAACAGGGTCTACTGGGAATGGGTAGGGGTCGTAGGTTACCAGCAGGGCGAGTCCTAGGTGTCTTAGACCTGGCACAAACCTCACAGGCTGACACGTAAGACTTGACATCCCTGGTCAGAGTGGGCCACCAATAAGATCTAGAAACCAGATCCTTCGTGCCCTCAACACCCGGATGTCCACAAAAGGCAGAATCGTGACACTCACCCAACAGCTGGAGACGAAATTGTACGGAAACAAACAACTTATCTGTTGGGGTGGATGCCGGTGCCAGATGTTGTTCAGACCTAATGCGAGCCGAGATATCCTGGGTTAGAGCCGCTAAGAAGATGTTTGCTGGTAGGATGGATTCAGGCGGCGTCTCAGTGGGTTGAAAAGCAGGGAAGCTCCGAGATAATGCGTGTGCCTTCACATTTTTATTTCCCGGCCTGAATGTAATGGAGAAATCAAAACGGGTAAAAAACAGAGCCCATCGGGCTAGTCGGGGATTCAACCTCTTAGCAGACTCGAGAAACATTAGGTTTTTATGATCAGTGACAACCGTTACTCGCTGCCTTGCCCCCTCCAAAAAATGTCTCCACTCCTCAAATGCCCATTTAATAGCCAGCAGCTCCCTATTCCCTATGTCGTAGTTTCTTTCCGTGGGAGAGAATTTCCTAGAGAAGAAAGCACACGGTCTCAGGTTAGTGAGGCTAGCAGGACCTTGTGAAAGGACTGCTCCTGCGCCGTCCTCGGACGCATCCACCTCCACAATAAAAGGTTTTTCCTGATCAGGCTGGATCAGAATGGGAGCGCTACTGAATGCCTTTTTTAATGTTTCAAATGAAGAAATGGCCTTGGTAGACCAATTCTCCAAATCCGCCCCTTTCTTAGTAAGGTCGGTCAATGGCTTAGCAATTACAGAAAAATTCATGATAAATTTACGGTAGTAATTAGCGAAACCCAAAAACCGTTGTAAAGCCTTTAAGGATGAAGGCCTTACCCATTCCTTAATTGCTAAAACCTTACCAGGATCCATCTTAAAGACAAGAGGAGTCAAAACATGCTCTAGAAACAGTATCTCCTGTATACCAAAGACACATTTCTCTTGCTTAGCAGATAGCTGGTTCTCCCTCAACACCTCTAATACTTGTTTGACATGAGACACATGAGATTCGAAATTAGGAGAGAATATCAAAATGTCTTCAAGACAGACAATAATAAATTTACCTAAGAACTCCCTAAGAATATCGTTCATTAAGTTTTGGAACACAGCTGGGGCATTGCTGAGTCCAAAAGGCATCATCTGTAGAGTTGAGCGAACACCTGGATGTTCGGGTTCGAGAAGTTCGGCCGAACTTCCCGGAAATGTTCGGGTTCGGATTCCGAACCCGACCCGAACTTCGTCCCGAACCCGAACCCCATTGAAGTCAATGGGGACCCGAACTTTTCGGCACTAAAAAGGCTGTAAAACAGCCCAGGAAAGAGCTAGAGGGCTGCAAAAGGCAGCAACATGTAGGTAAATCCCCTGCAAACAAATGTGGATAGGGAAATTAATTAAAATTAAAATAAAATATATAAAAATAAACCAATATCAATTGGAGAGAGGTCCCATAGCAGAGAATCTGGCTTCACATCAGCAGAGAATCAGTCTTCATGCCATAGCAGAGAATCTGGCTTCACGTCACCCACCATTGTAACAGGCCACTGTCACATATTTAGGCCCAGGCACCCAGGCAGAGGAGAGAGGTCCCATAACAGAGATTCAGGCTTCATGTCAGCAGAGAATCAGTCTTCATGTCATAGCAGAGAATCAGGCTTCATGTCACCCACCACTGGAACAGGCCACTGTCACATATTTAGGCCCAGGCACCCAGGCAGAGGAGAGAGGTCCCATAACAGAGATTCAGGCTTCATGTCAGCAGAGAATCAGTCTTCATGTCATAGCAGAGAATCAGGCTTCACGTCACCCACCACTGGAACAGGCCACTGTCACATATTTAGGCCCAGGCACCCAGGCAGAGAAGAGAGGTCCCATAACAGAGATTCAGGCTTCATGTCAGCAGAGAATCAGTCTTCATGTCATATCAGAGAATCAGGCTTCATGTCACCCACCACTGGAACAGGCCACTGTCAAATATTTAGGCCCAGGCACCCAGGCAGAGGAGAGAGGTCCCATAACAGAGTTTCAGGCTTCATGTCAGCAGAGAATAAGTCTTCATGTCATAGCAGAGAATCAGGCTTCATGTCACCCACCACTGGAACAGGCCACTGTCACATATTTAGGCCCAGGCACCCAGGCAGAGGAGAGAGGTCCCATAACAGAGATTCAGGCTTCATGTCAGCACAGAATCAGTCTTCATGTCATAGCAGAGAATCAGGCTTCACGTCATCCACCACTGGAAGAGGCCACTGTCATATATTTAGGCCCCGGCACCCAGACAGAGGAGAGAGGTCCCGTAACAGAGAATCTGGCTTCATGTCAGCACAGAATCAGTCTTCATGTCATAGCAGAGAATCAGGCTTCACGTCACACCACCACTGGAACAGGCCACTGTCACATATTTATGCCCAGGCACCCAGGCAGAGGAGAGAGGTCGCGTAACAGAGAATCTGGCTTCATGTCAGCACAGAATCAGTCTTCATGTCATAGCAGAGAATCAGGGTTCACGTCACCCACCACTGGAACAGGCCACTGTCACACATTTAGGCCCCGTCACCCAGACAGAGGAGAGGTTCATTCAACTTTGGGTTGCCCCGCAATATAATGGTAAAATGAAAATAAAAATAGGATTGAATGAGGAAATGCCCTGGAGTACAATAATATATGGTTAAGGGGAGGTAGTTAATGTCTAATCTGCACAAGGGATGGACAGGTCCTGTGGGATCCATGCCTGGTTCATTTTTATGAACGTCAGCTTGTCCACATTGGCTGTAGACAGGCGGCTGCGTTTGTCTGTAATGACGCCCCCTGCCGTGCTGAATACACGTTCAGACAAAACGCTGGCCGCCGGGCAGGCCAGCACCTCCAAGGCATAAAAGGCTAGCTCTGGCCACGTGGACAATTTGGAGACCCAGAAGTTGAATGGGGCCGAACCATCAGTCAGTACGTGGAGGGGTGTGCACAGGTACTGTTCCACCATGTTAGTGAAATGTTGCCTCCTGCTAACACGTTCCGTATCAGGTGGTGGTGCAGTTAGCTGTGGCGTAGTGACAAAACTTTTCCACATCTCTGCCATGCTAACCCTGCCCTCAGAGGAGCTGGCCATGACACAGCTGCGTTGGCGACCTCTTGCTCCTCCTCTGCCTTCGCCTTGGGTTTCCACTGGTTCCCCTGTGACATTTGGGAATGCTCTCAGTAGCGCGTCTACCAACGTGCGCTTGTACTCGCGCATCTTCCTATCACGCTCCAGTGTAGGAAGTAAGGTGGGCACATTGTCTTTGTACCAGGGATCCAGCAGGGTGGCAACCCAGTAGTCCGCACACGTTAAAATGTGGGCAACTCTGCTGTCATTGCGCAGGCACTGCAGCATGTAGTCGCTCATGTGTGCCAGGCTGCCCAGAGGTAAGGACAAGCTGTCCTCTGTGGGAGGCGTATCGTCATCGTCCTGTGTTTCCCCCCAGCCACGCACCAGTGATGGGCCCGAGCTGCTTTGGGTGCCACCCCGCTGTGAACATGCTTCATCCTCATCCTCCTCCACCTCCTCCTCATCCTCGTCCTCCTCGTCCTCCAGTAGTGGGCCCTGTCTGGCCACATTTGTACCTGGCCTCTGCTGTTGCAAAAAACCTCCCTCTGAGTCACTTCGAAGAGACTGGCCTGAAAGTGCTAAAAATGACCCCTCTTCCTCCTCTTCCTCCTGGGCCACCTCCTCTTCCATCATCGCCCTAAGTGTTTTCTCAAGGAGACATAGAAGTGGTATTGTAACGCTGATAACGGCGTCATCGCCACTGGCCATGTTGGTGGAGTACTCGAAACAGCGCAACAGGGCACACAGGTCTCGCATGGAGGCCCAGTCATTGGTGGTGAAGTGGTGCTGTTCCACAGTGCGACTGACCCGTGCGTGCTGCAGCTGAAACTCCACTATGGCCTGCTGCTGCTCGCACAGTCTGTCCAGCATGTGCAAGGTGGAGTTCCACCTGGTGGGCACATCGCATATGAGGCGGTGAGCGGGAAGGCCGAAGTTACGCTGTAGCGCAGACAGGCGTGCAGCAGCAGGGTGTGAACGACGGAAGCGCGAACAGACGGCCCGCACTTTATGCAGCAGCTCTGACATGTCGGGGTAGTTGCGAATGAACTTCTGCACCACCAAATTCAGCACATGCGCCAGGCAAGGGATGTGCATCAAATCGGCTAGTCCCAGAGCTGCAACGAGATTTCGCCCATTATCGCACACCACCAGGCCGGGCTTGAGGCTCACCGGCAGCAACCACTCGTCAGTCTTTAGTTCTATACCCCGCCACAACTCCTGTGCGGTGTGGGGCCTGTCCCCCAAACATATGAGTTTCAGAACGGCCTGCTGACGTTTACCCCGGGCTGTGCTGAAGTTGGTGGTGAAGGTGTGTGGCTGACTGGATGAGCAGGTGGAAGAAGAGGAGGAGGAAGCTGAGTAGGAGGAGGAGGAGACAGGAGGCAAAGAATGTTGCCCTGCGATCCTTGGCGGCGGAAGGACGTGCGCCAAACAGCTCTCCGCCTGGGGCCCAGCCGCCACTACATTTACCCAGTGTGCAGTTAGGGAGATATAGCGTCCCTGGCCGTGCTTACTGGTCCACGTATTTGTGGTTAGGTGGTCCTTGCCACAGATGGCGTTGCGCAGTGCACACTTGATTTTATCGGACACTTGGTTGTGCAGGGAAGGCACGGCTCTCTTGGAGAAGTAGTGGCGGCTGGGAACAACATACTGTGGGACAGCAAGCGACATGAGCTGTTTGAAGCTGTCTGTGTCCACCAGCCTAAATGACAGCATTTCATAGGCCAGTAGTTTAGAAATGCTGGCATTCAGGGCCAGGGATCGAGGATGGCTAGGTGGGAATTTACGCTTTCTCTCAAATGTTTGTGAGATGGAGAGCTGAACGCTGCCGTGTGACATGGTTGAGATGCTTGGTGACGCAGGTGGTGGTGTTGGTGGTACATCCCATGTTTGCTGGGCGGCAGGTGCCAACGTTCCTCCAGAGGCGGAGGAAAAGGCCGAGGCGGCGGCAGCAGCAGAAGAGGCCGAGGCGGCAGCAGCAGAAGAGGTAGCAGGGGGAGCCTGAGTGACTTCTTTGTTTTTAAGGTGTTTACTCCACTGCAGTTCATGCTTTGCATGCAGGTGCCTGGTCATGCAGGTTGTGCTAAGGTTCAGAACGTTAATGCCTCGCTTCAGGCTCTGATGGCACAGCGTGCAAACCACTCGGGTCTTGTCGTCAGCACATTGTTTAAAGAAGTGCCATGCCAGGGAACTCCTTGAAGCTGCCTTTGGGGTGCTCGGTCCCAGATGGCGGCGGTCAGTAGCAGGCGGAGTCTCTTGGCGGCGGGTGTTCTGATTTTGCCCACTGCTCCCTCTTTGTCTTTTGCTACGCTGTTGGCTCGGTCTCACCACTGCCTCTTCCTCCGAATTCTGAAAGTCAGTGGCACGACCTTCATTCCATGTGGGATCTAGGACCTCATCGTCCCCTGCATCGTCTTCCACCCAGTCTTCCTCCCTGACCTCCTGTTCAGTCTGCACACTGCAGAAAGACGCAGCAGTTGACACCTGTGTTTCGTCATCATCAGAGACGTGCTGAGGTGGTATTCCCATGTCCTCATCATCAGGAAACATAAGTGGTTGTGCGTTAGTGCATTCTATCTCTTCCACCCCTGGGGAAGGGCTAGGTGGATGCCCTTGGGAAACCCTGGCAGCAGAGTCTTCAAACAGCATAAGAGACTGCTGCATAACTTGAGGCTCAGACAGTTTCCCTGATATGCATGGGGGTGATGTGACAGACTGATGGGCTTGGTTTTCATGCGCCATCTGTGCGCTTTCTGCAGAAGACTGGGTGGGAGATAATGTGAACGTGCTGGATGCACTGTCGGCCACCCAATTGACTAATGCCTGTACCTGCTCAGGCCTTACCATCCTTAGAACGGCATTGGGCCCCACCAAATATCCCTGTAAATTCTGGCGGCTACTAGGACCTGAGGTAGTTGGTACACTAGGACGTGTGGCTGTGGCAGAACGGCCACGTCCTCTCCCAGCACCAGAGGGTCCACTAACACCACCACGACCATGTCCACGTCCTCGTCCGCGTCCCTTATTAGATGTTTTCCTCATTGTTCCCGTTCACCACAATTTTGAAAATGGCAAATTTGGGAATACTTTTTCAACCCAGAACAAAAACTGTGCTTTTACGGTCACTACAAATAATTTGACCAGCTAAAACAGTACAGATTTGGTTGAATATAAATGTGAGGCCTATTTTTTTCGTGCTGTGTGACAGATATACCTTTAATCACAGAATTAGACTTGTATCTGCACGGTAGCGTGTGTGTTAAGTTTTTCAGAATGACACTATCAGCACCTTGAATCTAAGATATCCTTTTTGGGATAGATTTAAAGTAGGCCTGATATAGCAGAAACTACTAATTTTGAAAATGGCAAATTTGGGAATACTTTTTCAACCCAGAACAAAAACTGTGCTTTTACGGTCACTACAAATAATTTGACCAGCTAAAACAGTACAGATTTGGTTGAATATAAATGTGAGGCCTATGTTTTACGCGCTGTGTGACAGATATACCTTTAATTACAGAATTAGACTTGTATCTGCACGGTAGCGTGTGTGTTAAGTTTTTTAGAATGACACTATCAGCACCTTCAATCTAAGATATCCTTTTTGGGATAGATTTAAAGTAGGCCTGATATAGCAGAAACTACTAATTTTGAGAATGGCAAATTTGGGAATAGTTTTTCAACCCAGAACAAAAACTGTGCTTTTACGGTCACTAAATATAACTTGACCAGCTAAAACTGTACTGATTTTGAGGAATAGAAATGTCAGGCCTATTTTTTACGCGCTGTGTGACAGATATACCTTTAATCACAGAATTAGACTTGTATCTGCACGGTAGCGTGTGTGTTAAGTTTTTCAGAATGACACTATCAGCACCTTCAATCTAAGATATCCTTTTTGGGATAGATTTAAAGTAGGCCTGATATAGCAGAAACTACTAATTTTGAGAATGGCAAATTTGGGAATAGTTTTTCAACCCAGAACAAAAACTGTGCTTTTACGGTCACTACAAATAACTTGACCAGCTAAAACAGTACTGATTTGGAGGAATATAAATGTCAGGTCTATTTTTTAGGCGCTGGGTGACAGGCTCAACTTGCCCCTGATGTAGTATATGGCCAAAAAATAACCACACTATTGATGGTTAAATGCACTTGGGTGACACAGGCTCAGCCTGCACCTGATGTAGTATATGGCCAAAAAATAACCACACTGTTGATGGTTAAATGCACTTGGGTGACACAGGCTCAGCCTGCACCTGATGTAGTATATGGCCAAAAAATAACCACACTGTTGATGGTTAAATGCACTTGGGTGACACAGGCTCAGCCTGCACCTGATGTAGTATATGGCCAAAAAATAACCACACTGTTGATGGTTAAATGCACTTGGGTGACACAGGCTCAGCCTGCAGCTGATGTAGGATATAGCAAAAAATAACCACACTATTGATGGTTAAATGCACTTGGTGGTAGCTTGGGCTGTCGCACCACAAGCCACAAAATGGCCGCCGATCACCCCAGAAAAAAGTGATATAAAAACGCTCTGGGCAGCCTAAAAAAAGTGAGCAATTCAATATTAGCACTTCAATGATCCACAGCTGGAGATCGATCACTGAATTAAGTCTTTTGGAGGAGTTAATCTGCCTAATCTCGCCCTAACGTTGCAGCAGCAACCTCTCCCTATGCTTGAATCAGCAGAGTGATGTGCAGCGCTACGTGACCCAAGCTTATATAGAGGCTGGGTCACATGCTGCACTGGCCAATCACAGCCATGCCAATAGTAGGCAAGGCTGTGATGGCCTCTTGGGGCAAGTAGTATGACGCTTTTTGATTGGCTGCTTTGCAGCCTTTCAAAAAGCGCCAAGAAAGCGCCGAACACCGAACCCGAACTCAGACTTTTACGAAAATGTTCGGGTTCGGGTCCGTGTCACGGACACCCCAAAATTCGGTACGAACCCGAACTATACAGTTCGGGTTCGCTCATCCCTAATCATCTGATATTCAAAGTGTCCTATCTGTCATGGTCTTACCTTCTTGCTGTTCTCCTTCGTTTGACATGTGCTGGCGGCCATCTTGGTTTCTGGGTTTCTTGTAGCCTTCCACCCTGCGGCTCCTCCTTCCCACTGGGAGGAGCTGGATGCCTAGCTCATATATATAGGAGGTCTGTGGCTTCAGTTCCTTGCTTGGTCCTCCTGTGTTCACATGCTTCTAAGACTGCTGCTGCTTCTGGTTCCTGATCCTGGTTTCGTCTGACTACCCTGCTGGTTCCTGATCCTGGCTTCGTCTGACTACCCTGCTGGTTCCTGATCCTGGCTTCGTCTGACTACCCTTCTGGTTCCTGATCTCTGGCCTCTCAAAGACTCTGCTTCGGTTTCACCATTCGTTTGGACTTTTGCTTTACAGCTTTATTTTCAATAAAGCCTTCTTATTTTCACTTATCTCTTGTTGTACGTCTGGTTCATGGTTCCGTGACATTAGGACCAAGCCATGAGTTCTGACGGTACAGGGCCATCCTCGCTACCCATGCTGGTTGCCAGACTTGATCAGCAGGATCACCTGTTGGGTCGGTTCGCTGTGGCGTTGCAAACCCTGCTTGAACGCACGGCTCATTTCGCTCCCGTTGCCGATGGGTCGGTTGTCGCTCCTACTGCCGCTCCGGTTGTTGCGCCAGAGTCTACCCCGACACCTGTTGTTGCGCCTGCGGTGTTTCGGGGTATGACCGGTTCTGCCCCTCTTCCACAGCGCTTTGGGGGAGAGCCAACTCAGTGCCGAGGTTTCCTTAACCAGGTGGGCATTTATTTCGAGTTGCTGCCACATGCCTTTCCTACTGAGAGATCAAAGGTGGGCTTCTTGATCTCGCTGCTCTCGGACAAGGCCTTGGCCTGGGCCAGCCCTTTATGGGAGAACAACAATCCGGTGGTTGCCGAGTTTTCCGGTTTTGTTGCTTCTCTTCGGAAGGTATTCGATGTGCCAGCTCGTGCTGCCTCTGCTGCGAAGCTCCTTATGTCCATCAGACAGGGTTCACTATCCGTAGCTGAATACGCCATTGAGTTTCGTACCCTGGCAGCAGAGGTGGGCTGGAATAATGAGGCTCTGGTCGCTGCTTTCTCTCATGGCCTCTCGGATGCCTTGAAGGATGAGGTTGCAGCTAAGGACCTACCAGTGGAGCTCGAGTCTCTTATTTCTTTCCTGATTTTGATTGACACCAGACTCAGGGAGAGACCTTCCTTTAAGGAGAGCCTGCGGAGGTCTTCTAACAGATTGGCGCCTACGTTTGCTGTCCCACCCGTGCCTCCCTCTCCTCCCACGCCTCCTGGGGATGACTTGTCTGGGGGTGAACCCATGCAGCTTGGGTTTGCTCGCCTGTCCGAGGGGGAGAGGGTACTCCGGAGACGCGAGGGTCGATGCATGTACTGTGGTCTCGGTGGGCATTTTCGGTTGGCATGTCCGAACCGTCCGGGAAACGCTCGTACCTGAGATCCTGTCGGGGGCAGATCTTGGGTGGAGTCTCCTCGTCCCCGGTTTCCCGTGTTGACAAACCACTGATCACTGTTGTCCTCTCCTGGGTCGGGGGCTCGGTGACGACCCAGGCGTTGGTGGACTCGGGTGCTGGTGGTTTGTTCATTGATAGTGTGTTCGCTGCCGCCAATTCCATTCCTCTGCAGGCTCGAGGTTCCCCACTGGCTCTTGAGGCGATAGACGGCAGACCCCTTCTGTCGTCACACGTGACTCATGAGACCCTTCCAGTGGGGATAGCCATTGGTGCCGTTCACAGAGAGTCGGTCTGTCTCCAGGTTATTTCGTCTCCACACTACTCGGTGGTCTTGGGGTACCCCTGGCTCCAGAAGCATAATCCGACTTTCGATTGGAGATCGGCCGAGATCCTCTCGTGGTCACCGCAGTGTGGGACTAGTTGCATCCATGGGTCTGTCAAGTTGCTGTGTACTTCCTCGGACTCTCTGTTGCCTCCTGAATACGAGGAGTACCGGGATGTATTCGATAAGGTGCGCGCGGTTGCCCTACCTCCGCACCGCCCATACGATTGTGCCATAGAGTTACAACCTGGTGCCGTTCCTCCTCGTGGCAAGGTCTATCCACTGTCGGTAGCGGAGAATGAGGCCATGGAGGAGTACGTGAGGGAGGCGCTTTCACGCGGACACATTCGCAAATCCTCGTCCCCGGCAGGGGCTGGATTTTTCTTTGTGAAAAAGAAGGGCGGTGAGTTGAGGCCTTGCATCGATTACAGGGGTCTCAATCGCATCACGATCAAGAACGCTTACCCGATACCCTTGATTTCCGAGCTGTTCGATCGCCTTAAAGGGGCCACGGTCTTTACCAAACTCGACCTGAGGGCGGCATATAACCTGGTAAGGATCAAGGCGGGCGATGAGTGGAAGACCGCGTTTAACACCAGGACCGGTCATTATGAATCCTTGGTTATGCCCTTTGGGTTGTGCAATGCGCCCGCAGTCTTTCAGGAATTCATCAACGATGTTTTCCGTGACCTGTTGCAGCAGTGTGTGGTGGTCTATTTGGATGACATCTTGGTATATTCTGAATCCATGGAGGCCCACATTCT
The DNA here is from genome assembly GCF_905171765.1 of Bufo bufo. Classification (NCBI taxonomy): domain Eukaryota; kingdom Metazoa; phylum Chordata; class Amphibia; order Anura; family Bufonidae; genus Bufo; species Bufo bufo. The sequence goes on from NC_053392.1 coordinate 412,210,384, forward strand.
GGATGTCAGACGAGTGTTGCAACGGTTACGAGAGAACAAGCTGTTCGGTAAGCTTGAGAAATGCGAATTTCACCGATCCCAGGTAACCTTCTTAGGTTACATCATTTCCGCTGAGGGGTTCTCCATGGATCCTGAGAGGTTTCGGCTGTCTTACAGTGGCCCCAGCCCAGTGGTCTTCGTTCCCTGCAGCGCTTTTTGGGCTTCGCCAATTATTATCGGAAGTTCATCAGGGACTTTTCCATGCTGGCCAAGCCTCTCACGGATCTGACCAGGAAGGGCAGTAATTCCCAGGTCTGGCCGCTCGAGGCCATCCGAGCTTTTGAGGCCCTAAAGTCCGCTTTTGTGTCGGCTCCGATTCTGTCGCATCCCAACCCTGGGTTGCCCTTTGTCCTCGAGGTGGACGCGTCTGAGACGGGAGTAGGCGCCCTTCTGTCTCAGCGTAGAACACCAGAGGGTCCTCTGCTTCCTTGTGGGTTTTACTCCCGGAAACTGTCTTCCGCGGAGTGCAACTATCAGATTGGTGACAGGGAGTTATTGGCCATCGTGCAGGCACTTAAAGAATGGAGGCACTTGCTCGAGGGTTCGGTGGTTCCGGTTCTCATCCTGACGGACCATAAGAATCTGACCTACCTTTCTGAGGCTAAGAGATTGACACCACGTCAGGCCAGATGGGCTCTGTTCTTGTCACGTTTTAATTACGTGGTCTCCTACCTACCCGGTTCCAAGAACATCAGGGCGGATGCCCTATCACGGCAGTACTCCGAGCTGTCCAGGGAGGAGTCGATTCCGACTTCGGTCATACCTCCGAATCAGATCCTGGCCGCCATTCGCACCAGCCTGACCTCTGCCCTGGGTGAGCAGATTTTGGCGGCTCAATCTGGTGCTCCCTCTGGGAGACCCAACGGCAGATGTTTTGTGCCTGAGGAGTTGCGCACTCGGTTGTTGCGAACCTACCATAACTCCAAGACCGCGGGGCATCCTGGAAAGAATCAGCTGTCCTGGGCTGTTTCACGTCTGTTCTGGTGGCCTTCCCTACGTTCCGACATCGCCGCATATGTAGCGGCATGCTCCGTTTGTGCCCAGAGTAAGTCCCCTCGGCACCTTCCGTTGGGCCTTCTGCAACCCATAGCCACCGGGGAGCGCCCATGGTCACACCTGGGGATGGATTTCATTGTGGACCTCCCTGCATCCCGAGGCCATACGGTCATTCTCATGATTGTGGATCGGTTTTCCAAAATGTGCCACTGTGTTCCTCTCAAGAAGTTACCCTCTGCACAAGAGTTGGCCACGATTTTTGCCAGGGAGGTCTTCCGGTTGCACGGTTTGCCCAAGGAGATTGTGTCGGATCGGGGGAGTCAGTTTGTGTCCAGGTTCTGGCGCGCCTTTTGCTCCCAGTTGGGGATTCATCTCTCCTTCTCCTCGGCCTACCACCCTCAGTCCAATGGGGCCGCAGAACGATCCAATCAGGCCTTGGAGCAATTCCTTCGTTGCTATGTCTCCGATCACCAAGACAATTGGGTTGACCTTCTGCCTTGGGCTGAGTTTGCCAGGAACACGGCGGTGAACTCTTCCTCTGGGACGTCTCCCTTCATGGCCAATTATGGGTTCCAACCTGCCGTGTTACCGGAGGTATTCTCTCCCCAGGATATTCCGGCGGTGGAGGATCACCTTTCCGTCCTACGTGCTTCTTGGGTACAGATCCAGAAGTCCCTTGAGGCCTCTGCGCAGCGCCAGAGACTCCAGGCTGATCGCAGACGAGCGCCTGCTCCTTCCTACCAGGTCGGAGACCGTGTATGGTTGTCCACCCGCAACCTCAACCTTCGAGTGCCCACTCCCAAGCTGGCGCCTCGCTTTGTTGGTCCCTTCCGAGTGCTTCGCAGGGTAAACCCGGTAGCCTATGCCCTTGCGCTTCCTCCTGGCATGCGGATCTCTAACGTGTTTCATGTTTCCCTGTTGAAGCCACTGGTGTGTAATCGTTTCACTTCCTCGGTTCCTCGGCCTCGTCCGGTCCGAGTGGGCAATCATGAGGAGTATGAGGTGAGCAATATCCTGGACTCACGCCTGGTCCGCGGTCGGGTGCAGTTTTTGGTCCATTGGCGTGGTTATGGTCCAGAGAAGCGCTCCTGGGTTCCCTCCGCAGATGTCCATGCTCCTGCCTTGCTCCGAGCCTTCCACGCACGCTTCCCTCAGAAACCGTTTTTTGCTCCGTGGAGGAGGGGCCCTTGAGGGGGAGGTACTGTCATGGTCTTACCTTCTTGCTGTTCTCCTTCGTTTGACATGTGCTGGCGGCCATCTTGGTTTCTGGGTTTCTTGTAGCCTTCCACCCTGCGGCTCCTCCTTCCCACTGGGAGGAGCTGGATGCCTAGCTCATATATATAGGAGGTCTGTGGCTTCAGTTCCTTGCTTGGTCCTCCTGTGTTCACATGCTTCTAAGACTGCTGCTGCTTCTGGTTCCTGATCCTGGTTTCGTCTGACTACCCTGCTGGTTCCTGATCCTGGCTTCGTCTGACTACCCTGCTGGTTCCTGATCCTGGCTTCGTCTGACTACCCTTCTGGTTCCTGATCTCTGGCCTCTCAAAGACTCTGCTTCGGTTTCACCATTCGTTTGGACTTTTGCTTTACAGCTTTATTTTCAATAAAGCCTTCTTATTTTCACTTATCTCTTGTTGTACGTCTGGTTCATGGTTCCGTGACATTAGGACCAAGCCATGAGTTCTGACGGTACAGGGCCATCCTCGCTACCCATGCTGGTTGCCAGACTTGATCAGCAGGATCACCTGTTGGGTCGGTTCGCTGTGGCGTTGCAAACCCTGCTTGAACGCACGGCTCATTTCGCTCCCGTTGCCGATGGGTCGGTTGTCGCTCCTACTGCCGCTCCGGTTGTTGCGCCAGAGTCTACCCCGACACCTGTTGTTGCGCCTGCGGTGTTTCGGGGTATGACCGGTTCTGCCCCTCTTCCACAGCGCTTTGGGGGAGAGCCAACTCAGTGCCGAGGTTTCCTTAACCAGGTGGGCATTTATTTCGAGTTGCTGCCACATGCCTTTCCTACTGAGAGATCAAAGGTGGGCTTCTTGATCTCGCTGCTCTCGGACAAGGCCTTGGCCTGGGCCAGCCCTTTATGGGAGAACAACAATCCGGTGGTTGCCGAGTTTTCCGGTACACTATCGGAGTATTGAACGCTGTCTTCCATTCGTCTCCCTCCTTGATTCGGATTAGATTGTATGCCCCTTTCAGGTCAATCTTGGAAAACCAGGTTGCCCCCAAAACCTGGTTAAATAAATCCGGAATCAATGGGAGAGTGTATCTATTTTGGACAGTGATTTTATTCAATCTCCGGTAATCAATACAAGGCCTAAGACCACCATCCTTCTTTTTAACAAAGAAAAACCCTGCTCCCATAGGAGAGACTGAAGGTCTAATATGCCCTTTAGCAAGGCTCTCCTTAACATAATCTTCCATAGCCTTGCTTTCGGGCCCTGAAAGTCTATAAATTCGACCTTTAGGAAATTCGGCACCCTCAATTAGCTCTATGGCGCAATCATAAGGTCTATGGGGGGGTAGAACCTCTGGAGTAAGGGACGAGAACACATCAGAATATTCCTTAATAACAGAGGGTAATGTATTAGACCTTACTGAAACCCCAGCCTGGACCACAGACAAGCATGAGTCACACTTAGGTCCCCATTTTACCAACTCTCCTTTGGGCCAATCAATTGTGGGTTTATGTAAACGGAGCCAAGGCAACCCTAGTACCACCTCAACCGGTAGGTTCTCCAGGACTACAAGAGAACATCTCTCAGAGTGGCACACACCCACGGACAGAGAAATTTCATAGGTACATGACCTCACCATACCACCAATCAGGGGAGTAGCATCAATAGCCATGACATGGATAGGTGTAGTTAAAGCAAACATAGGAATACCCAATTTACTAGCAAAATTAAAGTCAATAAAGCTGGCCGCTGAACCAGAATCAATAAAGGCCTTACCCAGCCACTTATTAACCCCCAGAGAATTTGTTATGGGTACCAAAAGCTTACCTTTAGAAAAATCAGGGTGTACCTGGTCTTTAGGTTGTCTTGCCTTAGGAGACTTGTCAGAGAGGACCCTCTTAGGACACTTGTTGATCCAATGGCCAGGATCTCCACAGTAGAAGCACTCTCCGCGTCTGCGACGAAGATTACCCCGGGTCATGCCAACCTGCATGGGTTCCTCGGTGGAGACCTCAGTGTTGTCCCTGGAAAAGGCCTCTGGCTGGACCACCATCTGAGAACAGAACTGTCGTTCTTGTCGTCTCTCTCTAACTCGTCTGTCAAGTCGGACAACTAGGGTCATCATCTCCTCTAAGGTCTCAGGAATTTGGTAATTGACTAATAGATCTTTTAAATTATCAGATAGACCAGACCTAAACTGACTCTTCAGGGCTGGTTCATTCCATCTTGAGGGGACACATCACCGTCTGAATTGGGTGCAATACTCCTCCGCAGGGGGATGGCCCTGAACCAGTGCCCTAAGAGCCATCTCGGCTACCAGGGCCCTGTCTGGTTCGTCATAGAGGGTACCCAGGGCCTGAAAAAAAACCTCCACAGAAGTTAGACAACTGGCCCCAGGAGGTAACGAAAATGCCAAGTCCTGGGGATCACCCTGTAGTAGAGAAATGATAATCCCCACGCGTTGGCTCTCGGGACCGGAGGACACGGCGCGCAAACGGAAGTAGAGTTTGCAATTCTCCTTAAAGGAGAGAAACCTCTTCCGGTCTCCAGAAAAGGGTTCTGGGAGATTGATCTGGGGTTCAAAATGTGGACTGGAGGACAGAGGAGTGGAAGAACCTTGCCCTAACTCACAAGAACAGAGTCTCTCTCCTAGCTCCTGCACCATCTGTGTCAAGTTAGAGACATGGTCAGTCAGGGTAGTAAGAGGATTCATGATACAGTGGTTATTGGGCCTGTTAATCTGTAACGGTCACGTCCACACACACAGGGGGAAGGATAGTGACCACTGCGCTCCACCCTCACCCCTGGCCCTGCCTACTTGCCTCACGAGTCCTGATGACAGGGGAAAACTGGACGACAGTCCCTAACTTAGTATACGTGCAGGGAAGACAGACAAGACAAAATACGAAACATGAACGGACCCGGTCAGAACCAAGAGAGCTACGCAGTACAAAGGGTTAAGCAAAGAATGGTCAGGAGAAGCCGGGGTCAAATACCAGTAGAGTAGAGAAGTACAAGAGGAGTCCTAAGAGAGTAGTCAGGTGGGAGCCGAGGTCACAATACCAGGACGGATGCGCAGTACAGGAGGAGCAGGCAAAGGATCGTCAGGGAACGGAATCAGGTGAGTATTCAGTAGTCCAACAAATAGCCAGGAACCTAGAAATTAACAGGCAACCTGTGGCTAGCAGGCTGCCTGTATTTATAGTGGGGAGTGAGGGTCATGTGATGTGGCCAGCGTCACATGACCGACAGACCAACCAGTTGAGCACCGAGTGATCAGCTCGGCGCTCAAGGCAGACTTAGGAGCAGGAAGCCACCCAGCAGTAAAGCTGCCCTGGGAATGAGGTCAAACACAGATCCTCATTCCCAAAGCTAAGTAACAGTTCTGTGGGCAATGGGGGACCGAGTGCACCTTCGGAACCCTGTTACAAGTTATATGTTTTGAAGCCTTTTTGTGTAGTGTATAAGTTGAAAAAATATAAATATATTTGGCGTTCAGCGGTGTAGTTATATGTTCTAAAGATCCTTTGTGGAGTGTATAATTGTGGAGTGTATATCCGCACCGCAGGTCAAAATCCGCGCGGAAAAAATCTGCATCGTGTGCACTGAGAATTTAAAATTCTCATAGAATAAAATGTACATGACCTACAGTGCGGATTTTCTGCATGCAAATCCGGGCGGAAAATCCACACGCAATCCTGATCGTGTGCATTTAGCCTTAGAGGTGCAGTTATATGTTCTAAAGCACTTTTGTGGAGTAGGGTTGAGCGAACCCGAACTGTAAAGTTCGTACCGAACTTTAGGATTTTTGGACCCTGGACCCGAATCCGAGCATTTTTGTAAAAGTTCGGGTTCTGGGTTCGGCGCTTTCTTGGCGCTTTTTGAAAGGCTGCAGAGCAGCCAATCAACAAGCGTTTAACTGTCTGACTGGCCTACTAATGGCATGGCTGTGATTGGCCAGTGCAGCATGTGACCCAGCCTCTATATAAGCTGGAGTCACGTAGCGCTGCACGTCACTCTGCTGTTACTAGTGTAGGGAGAGGATGCGGCTGGTGATTTCAGGGAAAGAATAGGAGAGAATGTTTGGTTCAGAACGTGAATCTAACTCAGCGATCAACATACATTTAGCTGTGTGGGTGCGGGGCACAATCTTTTTACCCTGCCCTGAGCCCAGTGACCGTCTGTTAGTTAAGTGGGCGGCGGCGGCGGACATTTTATGCAAGCTCAGTGCACCAGCACTGCATCTGAGCTTTTGTGACATTGAAATCCAATCTTGGAAAACTGCACTAATGATCTTGTTGTAAAAAATCACCCTTTTTTGGCAATATACAACATCTGGTGCATTTGCAGGATTAGTCAGTGTGCAATTTAAGCTAGAAATACAGCCATCATTTTCTGGGGTTTTTAAAACACCATTTATACACTATTTTACATCCCTAGCTGCATCTGGACGTGTGAAATTCAATCGTTATATACAGCTTTCATATTCTGTTACCAAAAAAACACACTTTTTTGGCAATATACAACATCTGGATTAGTCAGTGTGCAATTTAAGCTAGAAATACAGCCATAATTTTCTGGGTTTTTAAAAACACACTTTTTGCCAAAATACACAATTTTTCCACCCTTGCAGCATCAAGACATTTGAAATTCCAGGGTTATAAACTGTTGTCATATTCAGTTATTAAACACCCGTTTGGGCAAAAAAAAAATATTTGGCAGCCTTTGCTGCAGATGTCATTGTGAGATACACCCTTTGTATACAGTGGTTATATTCAGTTAATTGAAATACAGCCATTTTGGGCATAAATCTTTTTTTATTTTACTAATTTTTATAACACAAAAATTACAAAAGAGAAGTTTGACAGTGCCGAGTCCAAGTGAATCAGTACAGGTTCTGCCAACATGACAGACATAATACATTGTATATCACTTTATACAAACAATTGAGTAAGAATCCAATACATATTCTGTGTTAAACTTAGAACATTCGCAGATCTTCCTATTCCCTCCTATATTGCATTGGACTCGTTCTCCCGCTGTCACTTCAAGCTTATCACCCCTATCCCCCCCCATGGTGGTTATCTCGGTGATCATCGCCAATGGTCACTCCAATCTCTCCCCCCCACTCACCCCGTCCGCTCACCCAGCCGCAGAGACAATCATGCTGTACCTGCAGCGTGTTCCTCATATCTCTCGACCCTTGCCAAAAGATTTTTCCAATTCCTAATGGAAGGTGCTGTTTTTGCTCCCCACTCTCTTACGATGATGACTTTTGCCACCATTAGACCTCTTGTCCAGATACTTTTTTTTCTCTTTCCCCTAATTGATGATAGAGGGCACCCTAAGACTGCCACTTCCGGCTTATATTGGAGGGATAATAGGGACTCGGGCAGGACCATATTTCTTTATAGATCTTACTTAGTAATATTCGAGTCAAGTATATTCTGTGAATAATGTTAAAATAGATAAGCCTAAAATTACTAGATATCGTTGTCTTTTTTATATTTCTATATATGTTGCCCCACTCAATTGTGTTTAATCTTATATCCTTTGCTCATTTTTCTTCGCTATTAAACTTTAGTATTTTCCCCAATCCCTTCCTTATTATCCTATACACCTGAGAGATGGTCACCTTTGTTGTCATGTAACTGTTACAAAAATCTATAAATTCATGATTTATTGTGATAAAATAATCCCTATTTTGTATAGCTTCGAATGCGTGTTTTAATTGATAATACAGATATTGACTCATTAAGTCTATGCTAATTCCAGGGCATAATTCTTTTAGTGTTATTATTATCCCATTTTTAACTAATTGTGAAGCTTAAATGATGCCATGATTTACCCAATATTTATAATCCGTGATTGATTGGAATTCTACAATATTGCTATTACCCCACAAAGGTGAGAAATTTGAAGTGTTAGAGATTCACAATTTTTTTTTAATCTTTCCCCAAGACAAATCCACCATTCGACAGAATGGGCATTTTTTACCTTTGTTTTTAATAAATCCCGTCTCCAATATACTAAATATGCCGTATTTTGGGCCATTGAAGCCCCGTTCCAGAAATTCTTTTATGTTGTTTCCCCCTGACTTTATCCACTGAACTTGAGTGGCCAAGTAGTATCACTGAAAAAAAGGAACCGATAGCCCTCCGTCCTCTTCCGCTAACCAGAGATATTTTTGCTTAAGTTTAACCCTTTTTCTTACCCAGATTAAGTCATTCAGCAGTCGTTCCAAATGGTGGAAGAAATGATCCTCTATTAGAGTTGAGCGAACACCTAGATGTTCGGGTTCGACGGGTTCAGCCGAACTTCGGAAAAAAGTTCGAGTTCGGGACCCGAACTTGACCCAAACTTGACCCCGAACCCGAACCCCATTGAAGTCAATGGGGACCCGAACTTTTGAGCACTAAAATGGCTGTAAAAATGTCATGGAAAGGGCTAGAGGGCTGCAAATGTCGTCAAAATGTGGATAAGAGCATGGCAAGTGCTCTGCAAACAAATGTGGATAGGGAAATGACTTAAAATAAAAAATAATAATCTTGATTAGGGTTGAGCGAACCTGAATGAAATATTTCTTTGCCAAAAATGGCTGAATTTCAAATGGCTATATTTCAAATGCCTGAATCAAACCCCTGTATGTAGAGGGTGTATCTCACATGGCCTGAACCAGTGTAGGGCTGAATTCAATATTGATGCACCAAATGGCGGTATTTAAAATCTCTGAATGTAACCCAAATGTATTAAGGGTGTATCTCACAATGACATCTGTATAAAAGGCTGCCAACAAAAATTTTTGTGCCCAAACGAGTGTTTGTTTAGCAACTGAAAGAGACAGCAGTATATAAGCCTGTAATTTCACACGTGCTGATGCTGCAAGGCCTGAAAATAGTGTTTTTTGGTCAAAAAAGTGTGTTTTTCAAACCCCAGAATATTTCTACCTTAAATTGCACACTGACTAATACAGATGTTGTAGTTTGCCCAAAAAAATGGTGATTTGCAATGTCCCAAAAGCTCAGATGCAGTGCTGGTGCACTGAGCTTGCATAAAATGGCCGCAGCTGCCGCCACCCACCTAACTAACAGAATTATAAAAGTAATTTTTTTTTTGGTCAATGGCCTCAGGGCAGGGTAAAACGATTGTGTACTGCTAGAAATACACCCATCATTTTCTGGGGTTTTAAAAACACACATTTTTTTTCATAAAACAGTATTTTCCTGATCTGCAAGTGTTAAATTCAAGTTTAATATATACAGCTTTCATATTATTTTACCAAAAAAACACATTTTTGGCAATCTACAACATCTGGATTAGTCAGTGGGCAATTTAAGCTAGAAATACACCCATCATTTTCTGGGGTTTGAAAAACACATTTTTTTTTTCAAAAAACAGTATTTTCCTGATCTGCAAATGTTAAATTCAAGTTTAATATATACAGCTTTCATATTCTGTTACCAAAAAAACACATTTTTTTGGCAATCTACAACATCTAGATTAGTCAGTGTGCAATTTAAGCTAGAAATACACCCATCATTTTCTGGGGTTTTAAAAACACACTTTTTTTGCCAAAAACCAGTATTTTCCTGATCTGCAAGTGTTAAATTCACGTTTCTGCTTTTTTTGTAACAGAATATGAAAGCTGTATATATTAAACTTGAATTTAACGCAGATCAGGAAAATACTGGTTTTGGGCAAAAAAGTGTGTTTTTAAAACCCCAGAAAATGATGGGTGAATTTCTACCTTAAATTGCACACTGACTAATCCAGATGTTGTAGTTTGCCAAAAAAAGTTAGTTTTTTTTGGTCAATGAGCTCAGGGCAGGGTAAAACAACTATTTCTCTGTAGATCGCTTAGTTAGATTCTCTCCTATTCTCTCCCTTAAATCACAAGTCCAGCAGCATCCTCTCCCTACACTTGTAACAGCAGAGTGACGTGCAGCACTATGGGGCTCAAGCTTATATAGTGCCGTGTGAGATACCCCCTCTACATACAGGGGTTAGAATCAGGCATTTGAAATACAGCCATTTGAAATACAGCCATTTAGGGCAAAGAAATATTTACTTCAGGCCTACACTGGTTCAGCCCCTGTGAGATACTCCCTCTACATACAGGGGTTTGATTCAGGGATTTGAAATACAGCCATTTGAAATACAGCCATTTTGTGCAAAGAAATATTTACTTCAGGCCTACACTGGTTCAGGCCCTGTGAGATACTCCCTCTACATACAGGGGTTTGATTCAGGGATTTGAAATACAGCCATTTTGTGCAAATAAATATTTACTTCAGACCTACACTGGTTCAGGCCCTGTGAGATACTCCCTCTACATAAAAGGGTTTGATTCATGGATTTGAAATACAGCCATTTGAAATACAGCCATTTTGTGCAAAGATATATTTACTTCAGGACTACACTGGTTCAGGCCCTGTGAGATACTCCCTCTACATACAGGGCTTTGATTCAGGGATTTGAAATACAGCCATTTGAAATACAGCCATTTTGTGCAAAGAAATATTTACTTCAGGCCTACACTGGTTCAGGCCCTGTGAGATACTCCCTCTACATACAGGTGTTTGATTCAGGGATTTGAAATACAGCCATTTGAAATACAGCCATTTTGTGCAAAGAAATATTTAATTTAGGCCTACACTGGTTCAGACCGTGTGAGATACACCCTTTACATACTGTCGTTCTATTCTACTAATAATTAAACACCCATTTAGGGAAAGATCCTAAATTCGAAAAATATGAGGAGAGCGTCAAATAAGGGACGTGGCACAGGTCGTGGTGCTGCTGGTGGAGCTCCTGTTGCAGGGAGAGGACGTGGTCGATCTGTGCCAGCTACACTCACAAGTGAAACCCCTTCCTCAGGTGCGAGTAGGCGACAAAACCTGCAGCGGTATTTGGTCGGGCCTAATGCTGCTCTATTAATGGTGAGGCCTGAACAAGTACAGGCGATAGTAGATTGGGTTGCTGACAGTGGATCCAGTTCCTTCACATTGTCTCCCACCCAGTCTCCTGCTGAAAGACCACAGTTGGCACCTGCAGCCCATGTCCATCAGTCTTTCACCTCACCCCCTTGCAAATCAGCCAAGCAGTCTGAGCCCCAAGTCATGCAGCAGTCTCTTCTGCTTTTTGATGACTCTGTTAGCAGGGTTTCCCAGGGCCATCCACCTACCCCTGCCCCAGAAGTGGAAGAGATTGAGTGCACCGATCCCAACCACTTATCTTTCAAGATGAGTACATGGGAGGACCGTCGCAGCACGTCTCGGATGATGACGAAACACAGGTGCCAACTGCTGGGGCTTTCGAAAGTGTGCAGACCGACAAGAAAGGCAGGGGTGAAGACTGGATGGAAGATGATGTGGAGGACGATTAGGTCCTCGGCCCCACATGGAATCAAGGTCATGCGAGTGACCTATGTAGTTCGGAGGAATAGGCGGTGGTCACACAGAGCCACCAGGAGAGCAGAAGAGGGAGCAGGGTGCAAAAGCGGAGCACCGTCCTCTAGACAGTACGCCTGTACTAACCACCGCAGTAAGGGACTGAGCACAACAAAGCCAGCTCTAAGGAGTTCCCTGGAGTGGCAGTTCTTCAGACAATGTGCTGACGACAAGACACGGGTGGTTTGCACGCTGTGCAATCAGAGCCTGAAGCGAGGCATAAATGTTCTCAACCTGAGCACAACCTGCATGACCAGGCATTTAAGTGCAAAGCACGAGCTGCAGTGGAGTAGACACCTCAAAAACCAAGAAAGGTCTCTGGCTCCTCCTGCTTCCTCTTTTGCTGCAGTCGCGGCCTCTTCATCCACCTCTGGAGTGACAGTGCCACCTGCCACCCCGCAAACAGAGGATCTGCCAGCAACACCAACACCTGGGTCACCAAGCATCTCCACAATGTCCCACGGAAGCATTCAACTCTCCATATCCCAAACGCTGGAGAGGAAGAGGAAGTACCCCCCTACCCACCCGCGATCCCTAGCCCTGAATGCCAGGACCAGTAAGCACAGTCAGGGCCGTTATATCTCCATAACAGCACACTGGGTAAATGCAGTGGCGGCTGGGCCTGAGGCGGATAGCAGTTTGGTGCATGTCCTTCCACCACTGAGGATTGCAGGGCGCTTCAGTTTGCCTTCTGTTGCTTCCTCCTACTCTGCTTCTTCATCCTCTACCAGCTCCTCATCTGGTCAGCGTAACACCTTCACCACCAACTTCAGCACAGCCAGGGGTAAACGACAGCAGGCAGTTTTAAAACGTATCCGTTTGGGGGACAAACCCCACACCGCGCAGGAGTTGTGGACGGGCCTTGAACAACAGTTCAGAGAAGAGCTACTAAACTGGTACATGGATTGCAGGATAAAACTTACCAGGAAATATTAAAGGACCTTAACATGTATAGCTTGGAAGAAAGACGAGACAGAGGGGATATGATAGAAACTTTTAAATACATAAAGGGAATCAACAAGGTAAAAGAGGAGAGAATATTTAAAAGAAGAAAAACTGCTACAAGAGGACATAGTTTTAAATTAGAGGGGCAAAGGTTTAAAAGTAATATCAGGAAGTATTACTTTACTGAGAGAGTAGTGAATGCATGGAATAGCCTTCCTGCAGAAGTGGTAGCTGCAAATACAGTGAAGGAGTTTAAGCATGCATGGGATAGGCATAAGGCCATCCTTCATATAAGATAGGGCCAGGGGCTATCCATAGTACTCAGTATATTGGGCAGACTAGATGGGCCAAATGGTTCTTATCTGCCGACACATTCTATGTTTCTATGTTTCTATAACAGACCGATGAGTGGTTTGTACCAGTTAGCCTCAAGCCCGGCCTGGTGGTGTGCGATAATGGGCGAAATCTCGTAGAAGCTCTGGGACTAGCCGTTTTGACGCACATCCCTTGCCTGTGCTGAATTTGGTGGTGCAGAGATTCCTTAAAAATTACCCCGATATGTCAGAGCTGCTGCAGAAAGTGTGGGCCGTCTGAGCGCGCTTTCGGCGTTCTCACCCTTCTGATCGCCTGTCAGCGCTGCAGCGTAACTTCGGCCTTCCCGCTCACCGCCTCATATGCGACGTGCCCACAAGGTGGAATTCCACCTTGCACATGCTGGCCAGACTGTGTAAACAGCAGCAGGCGATAGTGGAGTTTCAGCTGCAGCACGCACGGGTAAGTCGCTCGGCGGAACGGCACCACTTCACCACCAATGACTGGGCCTCCGCGCTGTTTCGAGTACTCCACCAACATGGCCGTTCTCAGCGTTACTATCCCACTTCTATGCCTCCTTGAAAAAATGCTCCTGGCGATGATGGAAGAGGATGTGGCACAGGAGGAGGAGGAAGAGGGATCATTTCGTAGGGTTTCCAGCCAGTCATTCCCAAGTGGCTGCGAGGGTGGGTTCCTGCACCCACATACCCAAGGTACACAACTGTCCAGCCAGGCCACATTTCTGGAGGATGACGAGGTGGAGGATGAGGAGGAGGAACCATGTTCACAGCAGGGTGGCACCCAGACCAGCTCATGGCCATCACTATTGCGTGGATGGGGGGATACAGAGGACACAGACAATACACCTCCCACAGAGGACAGCTTTTCGTTGCCTCTGGGCAGCCTGGCACACATGAGCGATTACATGCTGCAGTGTCTCCACAATGATCGCCGAGTTGCCCACATTCTAACTTGTGCTGATTACTGGGTGGCCACGCTGCTGGATCCCCATTACAAGGACAACGTACCGTCCTTAATTCCGTCACTGGAGCGTAATTCTAAGATGCGCGAGTACAAGTGCACTCTTATATACCCGCTACCGGTGGCATTCCCACCCGACTGCGGGGGAACAGTGGAAGCACAAGGCGAAGGCAGAGGAGGAGGAAGAGGTCGCCAACGCAGCTGGGGCTCCTCCAGCACCTCAGAAGGCAGGGTTAGCATGGCCGAAATGTGGAAAAGCTTTGTCAGCACGCCACAACAACCAGCACCACCAGCTGATATGAAACGTCTTAGCAGGAGGCAGCATTTCACCAACATGGCAGCACTCGCATCTGTCTGCCAGCCCTGTGCTCTGGTGAAATATCGCGCCATTCGGCATTCAGCGCAGGCGCAGTGAAGGAGAGACGCTCACAGGCTGCCAGCTTCCTGACCGCGCCTGCGCCGAATTCTGAACAGCACGAGATTTCACCAGAGCACAGGGCTGGCAGACAGATGCTGCCTGGCCCTGTCAATCAGGACTTGGAGGGAGGCGACAAAGGTGAGAGAATGGAGCCTCTTACGGACACAGGGCGCACATGTAAGTCCTGATGTCTGAGTCCTTAAGGACACATGGCGTACATGTAGGCCCTGTGTATTTCCGATCACCGCCGCGTGGCGGGCGGTGATCGGAACAGGGTGCCTGCCGAAATCATTCAGCAGGCACCCTGTGACAATGCCGAGAGGGGTCTTGTGACCCCCCCATATCGGTGATCGCTTCAAACCGCAGGTCAATTCAGACCCGATGACCCGGAATAGGAGGGTGATCGGTTGTGTAATATATACCACCAATCACCTTCTGTAGATCCTGTGAGATGGCGGTGACGCCACCTCTCAGGATCGCCTGTGATTGGTTGGACGGACAGGGGGATAAGGTCCTGGAGCTCCGCTCTCCCCGCCCACAGACTTCCGTGTGAGCGAGGAGAGAGGAGCCCCGTGTCGGTCCTCTGCCTCCCACGTGATCTGCCACCATCCGTGGCACCTGAGCCACCTTAAAGTGCCATCTGGCACATAAACATTTAAGGAGAGTTTTAGTTAGGCAGGGAGAGTGAAAAAAGTGTATGCAGCACCCGGATCTGAGGGTGTCTGGGGTCCATAGCACCCTCAGCTGTGTGACTCCCGACCCCCCAGAGGTGCTGTAGCTTACCCCCCCACACACATTTTTTAGGGCGCAAGCGTTTTTTTTTTTTTTTGTAGGTGTGCTGACTGTGGCCGGCACTCTTAGCTGTAAAAGAGCATCCAGCCACTGTTAGCGCATCGCCCAAGCCACCGTTGATTGGAGCATTTTTATTTTTTTTACCACTTTTTGGGGCTTGCGTTTTTTTATTGAGTTTTATATATTTTCTTTCTGTTAGGTTAGGGTGGGGTATGGTAGGGTATACGTAAAAACACACCATCCCCCCACACACACTAAATAAAGTTTTACAAACACACACACTCCCCTTTAGCATTAGAAGATGGCCAGGCAAGGGATGTTCTCGGCCAAGAAGGCATACGCCCAGCTGCTCTCCAACTTCGAGATTCCCAGGGCAGACGAGGATGACCCCACTTTCCTGTTGTCATCATCTAGGGATGATGATGAGTCCCCAAGGCGGCGGAGACGCCGCCAGGCGGAGCCAGTAGCCCCCCATGCCAGGGACCCTGTGGGGTTATTTATGGGGGATTTCTAACATAAAGACCCTCAAAATTACTTCAAAACTGAACTGGTCCCTGAAAAAATCTGATTTAGAAATTTTCATGGAAAATTGCTGCTCAACTTTGAAGCCCTCTAAAGTCTTCAAAAAGTAAAAACAAGTCAACTTTATGATGCCAACATAAAGTAGACATATTGAATATGTGAATCAATATATAATTTATTTGGGATGTCCATTTTTCTTACAAGCAGAGAGTTTCAAAGTTAGAAAAATGCTAAATTTTCTAATTTTTCATGAAATTTGGGAATTTTTTACAAAGAAATTAGGTAAGTATCGGCGAAAATTTACCACTAACATAAAGTAGATTATGTCACAAAAAAACAATCTCGGAATCAGTATGATAGGTAAAAGCATCCCAGTTATAAATGCATAAAGTGACTGCCTCTAAAACAGCCAAGGGCAGCGCTACACAACGCAAATCTGTGCCAGTGACGTCACTAGGCTCACTGCTAGGTCTCATAGCATAGTAAGGAGAAGCCTGGTACATTACTGGCAGAAAATAAATAGACCTTGCCCTGCACAATGCAGTGTAAGGCAAGGGGTAGCATCAGAGCAAGGAAATGTTCAGATGCTCCACTCTTATACAGTAATGAGTAAATAAGCGGTTATATCTGGCTTCAGTTCTGAACCCAGACAACCCCTTTAAGGACAAATTCAACTCTGAAGTCACTTTGAAGGGCTTACATAATAGAAATCACTCGTAAATGACCCAATTTTAGAAAATACACCCCTCATGTTATTTAAAACTGATTTTAGAAATGTTGATAACCCTTTATGTGTTCTATGGGAAATAAAGCTAAATGTAGGATAAATTAACCATTTTCATTTTTTAATCCATTTTCCCTGTAATACATGTGTAGTGAGCATAATAACATGTCACTTTAGGCTCAAAAGTTGAAAATCACCCCATAATAGGTTACCTAATTTCTGGTAAATATGGCAACACCCCATTTGTGGTCATAAACTGCTGTTTGGGTATAAGGTTAATGGAGGGAAGATTTTGCTGGAATGCTTTTTGGGTGCTATTTCGCATTTGAAGAGACCCTGAGGTACCCCTACAATGGAAACCCCCAAAAGTGACCCCATTTTGGAAAACTACTCCCCCAGCGAATTTTTTAAGGGGTGTACTTTGACCCAAGAGGCATTTCATAGAATTTAGAAACACTCGGCTGCAAAAATGAAAAATTAAATTTTTGACAATAAAAATCTTTTATTTCAGCAATAGAAGAAAATCACCCCATAATTTGTTACCCATTTTCTCCTAAATACAGCAAAACTCCATATGTGGTTGTAAACTGCTGCATGGCATGCCACAGGAAAGGAAGGAGTGCCATATGGCTTTTGGAGGACAGATTTTGCTGGAATAGTTTCAGGAAGCCATGTCATATTTAAAAATACTCTGAGGTATCCCTACAGTGGAAACCCCCAAGAAATAACCCCTGAAGGAATTTATCGAGGATTGTAGTGAGCACTTTGACCCCACAGGTGTTTCAAATAATTTAGAAACACTTGGCTGTGAATATGAAAAATTTAATTTCTTCCAATAAAATGTTGCTTTAGCTAAGTGGTAATTGATAAAAAAGGACCCCAAATTCTGTGACATACTTTTTTCTGAGTATCACACTACCCCCTACACTGCGTGCAGAATTATTAGGCAAATGAGTATTTTGACCACATCATCCTCTTTATGCATGTTGTCTTACTCCAAGCTGTATAGGCTCGAAAGCCTACTACCAATTAAGCATATTAGGTGATGTGCATCTCTGTAATGAGAAGGGGTGTGGTCTAATGACAGCAACACCCTATATCAGGTGTGCATAATTATTAGGCAAAATCCTTTCCTTTGGCAAAATGGGTCAAAAGAAGGACTTGACAGGCTCAGAAAAGTCAAAAATAGTGAGATATCTTGCAGAGGGATGCAGCACTCTTAAAATTGCAAAGCTTCTGAAGCGTGATCATCGAACAATCAAGCGTTTCATTCAAAATAGTCAACAGGGTCGCAAGAAGCGTGTGGAAAAACCAAGGCGCAAAATAACTGCCCATGAACTGAGAAAAGTCAAGCGTGCAGCTGCCAAGATGCCACTTGCCACCAGTTTGGCCATATTTCAGAGCTGCAACATCACTGGAGTGCCCAAAAGCACAAGGTGTGCAATACTCAGAGACATGGCCAAGGTAAGAAAGGCTGAAAGACAACCACCACTGAACAAGACACACAAGCTGAAACGTCAAGACTGGGCCAAGAAATATCTCAAGACTGATTTTTCTAAGGTTTTATGGACTGATGAAATGAGAGTGAGTCTTGATGGGCCAGATGGATGGGCCCGTGGCTGGATTGGTAAAGGGCAGAGAGCTCCGGTCCGACTCAGACGCCAGCAAGGTGGAGGTGGAGTACTGGTTTGGGCTGGTATCATCAAAGATGAGCTTGTGGGGCCTTTTCGGGTTGAGGATGGAGTCAAGCTCAACTCCCAGTCCTACTGCCAGTTTCTGGAAGACACCTTCTTCAAGCAGTGGTACAGGAAGAAGTCTGCATCCTTCAAGAAAAACATGATTTTCATGCAGGACAATGCTCCATCACACGCGTCCAAGTACTCCACAGCGTGGCTGGCAAGAAAGGGTATAAAAGAAGAAAATCTAATGACATGGCCTCCTTGTTCACCAGATCTGAACCCCATTGAGAACCTGTGGTCCATCATCAAATGTGAGATTTACAAGGAGGGAAAACAGTACACCTCTCTGAACAGTGTCTGGGAGGCTGTGGTTGCTGCTGCACGCAATGTTGATGGTGAACAGATCAAAACACTGACAGAATCCATGGATGGCAGGCTTTTGAGTGTCCTTGCAAAGAAAGGTGGCTATATTGGTCACTGATTTGTTTTTGTTTTGTTTTTGAATGTCAGAAATGTATATTTGTGAATGTTGAGATGTTATTTTGGTTTCACTGGTAAAAATAAATAATTGAAATGGGTATATATTTGTTTTTTGTTAAGTTGCCTAATAATTAGGCACAGTAATAGTCACCTGCACACACAGATATCCCCCTAAAATAGCTAAAACTAAAAACAAACTAAAAACTACTTCCAAAAATATTCAGCTTTGATATTAATGAGTTTTTTGGGTTCATTGAGAACATGGTTGTTGTTCAATAATAAAATTAATCCTCAAAAATACAACTTGCCTAATAATTCTGCACTCCCTGTATGTACCCCCTAACTGCTTTTTTGGGCACACTACAGGGTTAAAAATAAGAAAGAGCGCTATATGCATTTTAGGCCTAGTTTGGTGATTTATACAGCCCATGACGATTGTAGAGGCTCTGCTATGAAGACAAAAAAAAGAAAACCTAAAGATGTGCTCACATTTTAGAAACCACACCTATCACAGAATATACCAAGGACCCCATAGGTATTTTGCAAAAATGATTGCCCAGCAGATGGTGCAATTGCTATTTGCTACTACATGCTAACCTGATGAAGGGGACATTTTGAGCCCCGAAACGCGTTGTTCTATGCACAATTACTTATTATGTAAATAAAGAAGATTCACCTACAGAGACGTATTGGAACCAGTGATTTTGCGCCTGATCAGAATTTCCTTTTACTACAAGAACCCTTTGGGGGATTGGGCACCCGATCCCAGACACTTCTTCTGCGGCTGCATTCACGGATCCTAAAGGTTTATATATACCTACAAATCTACAATAGAGTTGTATCTATTTTGCACAACCCTTAAAGGTGAGCACCTCTATTTTTCAAACAAATTCAGTTTGTGTTGAACGTACTACCCTATTGTGCGCCCCCCACCCCTCTTCTTTTGTCTCTACATCACCCTCGTGACCGAGGGGAATCTAGATTCGCCCGTGGTTATCAAGAGTACCTGTGGCTGGGGCTGACAGTGAGGAGTATTCTAGCTTGGACAGCGGCCACTGGCTGGTGGGCCAGGAAGGAGCGACTCGCTCTAGTGCCACTGGGAGGCGAGTCGCCGCTTGTTCGGTCCACGGAGGATGGGGAATGGACCCAGGAATCAGAAGATGGCGAGGATGGTCAGGGGGAGATGTCTGGGACTATGGTTGAGCCGGCTGGGGCAACTGTGGGTTCTGTGATCTTCCAAGAGCAAAGGATACAGCGATTAGCGGCTGCTGGGGCCCCTCCCCAGGGACAGTCAGGTGAGACTACGTATGGGGGGGCAGGATAGCGGGGGGTAGTGTTGTATGGGGTGCGTCGGTGGGTACGGGGGAGGACTGTTCTTTGCGGGAATTGCTGGATGGGCTAAGTTGGCGGTCTGCAAGGTTGGTTGACCGACTGAATAAAGCACGGGCAAAAGTAAACAAGGACCTAGGTCGTTTTGTTAGACGTCAAGGTGGTTTTGTGGTACGTCATAAGGATTTTGGAGGTGGCATCTACAATGTTTTTGCGGCGGAACGGAGTTCATCTGAATGATGTGGGGATGGATCTGTGGACGTAGGGTTTGGAAATGGCTTTTAAGGTGTGGAGGGAGGAGCATAGGTGAGGTGACACCTATGTTCGTATGGTGGCAGGTAAAAAGGGGGATCCTGGGAGGCAAAACGTGGAATAGGTGCATGGCTCTCTCTCTCTTTTGGGCGTGCATCTAGAAGTTTTTTGTGGTGAATGGAAAACTGGGGGATCCTGTTTAGGCTAATAGCCCAGCAGGGGTATTATTGCGAGGAGTTGGTGCCCTTGGGTCGGAGAGTGCGGGTGAGGGTAAAGTTGGATTAAAGTTGGATTCAAATTCTGAATCATATGGGGAGGTTCGCGACTGGCGAATATAATTTTATTCGGATTGCCTTCTAGGATCCCTTAGCGTCATAGATGACATGTTGGATTAACTGTTAATCAATGTTATAACTTATATGGACATGTACAATTTTGGTGACAGTTGTATTGAAAATAAATTGCAGCTACGGCCTTTACACCAAGTTGGGCTGCTGAGTCTTTATTGGGGTCAAGGGTTAAGGGGATGTAAGCCAGTAATCTCTTCCATCACATGGAGTCATGGTTATTGGGCGATACGTACAGCAGGCTGGATTTCCAGCCTGCATTTGTGGGTGGGGCATAGGGTATTTACCTGCCGCACGGCCTCTCCAGGCTGTCGGCATCTCGTGGTGCCATCTCGTCGTGCGTGACGTCATTTTCTTGCGACTTCCGGTTCCGGCTTCTCCAGCGTGTGCGGTGCAGCGGCGGCACGCACTCTCCTGCTGGGCTACTTCGGTGAGTTTAACCCGGTCCATTTAATCTTTCAATATGTCCGGTGTCACAGGCGGCCGCCCCCAGCCGGGCGGTCCACACCGCCTTTACCTCAGTTTGCAGCGTTCTCACCGCTCTTCATCATCTGCTTGTTTGGTCCCCTGATAAATCCAGGGACGCCCGTCACATTACCTAACTTCCCCTGTTCTCATGGCCTTATGTCATTCCTGCAAACGACGGCCTGCCCTACCAGACGTGCATGTTTCTTTGGAAAGCATCAGTATGCGATTAGGCGTCCCTCTCAAATTCAGTAAGGTGGACAGTGTTATATCACACACAGTCTGTGGAGCAGGTCGGGCCCCATTACTGGATTATGGATGGCAGCTTGTTGTCTGAGGGATGTTATTTTTAAGTAACTAGTAGCCTCCCCCCTGTGTTTGCGGTGTCCCCAGGTTTAAAAAAAAAAAAAAGCAAGGTACAGAGTCCATAATACATCTTCATAGTCTGGGTACAGCAGGTATCATACATGAAGCGTTGCAAACAGAGCAAGGCATTACATAAAGTATCTAAATGAGGCACAGTAACAGATGAAGTCCACCGCGCTCCCCAACTTTCCAGATTTTGGCCGGGCATCCCCTGGTTAAATTCCCTCCTGCCCCTGTGTTTTGCTGCGTCTATGTTCATCTGCCACACTATCTTTCATCATGCACTCTTTTCATGAGTCGCAGCATCCTCGGATGGCCTGGGTTCCATTTTCCCACGCCGAGGGACCTCCCTCAGGTCCAAGAGTCATGGATCCGCGGGTCTGGCCCGGTGGAGAACCCTCCAATCCGTCATTTGCATACTGCGTCTCATCAAGCAGCGCTTACAGTGCCACAGGTGTCGGTTGTTTTAAAAAAAAAAAAAACTCCATCACACTTTCACCACTTTTCACACTAGCACTATCATACGTTCAGGTCTTCTTCGTGTCCTGTCGCCTGATACGTTCAGGTCTTCTTTGTGTCCTGTTGCCTGATACGTTCAGGTTTTCTTCGTGTCCTGTTGCCTGATACGTTCAGGTTTTCTTCGTGTCCTGTTGCCTGATACGTTCAGGTTTTCATCGTGTCCTGTTGCCTGATACGTTCAGGTTTTCTTAGTGTCCTGTTGCCTGGTCTACTCAGGTCTTGTTCACTGCTCAATTTGTTCATCTACTAAAGTCACTGTCCTTTTGCATCGGCCAACAGCACCATGACCCCAATTTCGTTCTGTTCCTCAAAAAGGGTTTTTCCGAGGGTTTTCATACAGGGTTAGTCACCCTTCCGCAGGTCACTTGTGAATGCCCCAACCTTCTCTCATCCTTGGCAGACCCTGCGGTGGTGGAGGAATTGTTGGAGGCAGAATTGCAGAAAGGCTTCATGATTGGCCCATTTGTCGAATCCCCCTTCCTCGTGTACTGGGTCAGCCCCATAGGCTTAGTTGTAAAGAAATCTTCAAATAAAAAAAGATTAATTTACGATCAGTCTGCTCCTCATGCATCCAACACCCCCAGCCTCAATTCTCTGGTCCCGTCAGATGAATTCTCCATGCAGTATTCTTCTCTGGACGAAGCCATACAACTCATCCTACAGGTCGGAGCAGGAGCTTGGTTGTCAAAGGCAGACATTTCGGATGCCTTTAAGCTGCTGCCAATCCTGCCTCACCTGTGGAAGTTTTATGGCATTAAATGGAGAGCAAAGTATTATTTTGCCACCCGCCACGATTTTCTGCTCAATGAGCAGGCTGAACACGTTCCGGACAGGCTGGACAGCCTTCTTAGCCTGTTCAGTAACTTGAACGTCCCAGTGGCCCCCTCAAAGGTTGAGGGCCCTTCCAGGGTAATCACCTTCTTAGGTATCACCCTAGACACCATCAAAATGGAGGCCAGACTTCCCCTGGACAAGTTAATTAGGCTAAAGGACTCAGTGGCCAGGCTCGTGGGTACCCGCACGGTGTCAAAGCTGGAACTCCAATCGTTGTTGGGGTCGTTCAACTTTGCCGCCAAGATCATGCCGCAGGGCAGATCATTGACCTCCGGCCGACTCAGACTCCTCCCAACGGCCTCAGATCAGCATGCCCTCATCCATCTCGAACGCGATGCGTTGGCTGATCTGGCCATGTGGTCAGTTTTCTTGTCCAGCTGGAACGGCATCTCTCTCTTTGTTCCCCAGTGGAACGACTCCTCTCCCTTGGTGTTTTCCGATGCTGCCGCATCCCTCGGTTTTGGAGCCATTTGCGGGGACCAGTGGTTTGCAGGTCCTTGGCCCGCGCAGGTCTCTTCAGATCAGGAGGCCGCCAAATCCTCTCCCCTGCTCGAAGTGTACCCCATCATAGCAGCGGCTCTTCTCTGGGGGCAGTCATGGAGAAATAGGCCAGTATGCTTCATGACGGACAACCAAGCGGTTGTCGACATCCTCGCTAAGGGTTTGGTCCAGCTCCCCCAAGGTCATGCGTCTAGTTCGCAAACTCACCTGGCTGTCTTTGCAACAAAATTTCCACGTCATCTGTAGGCACATAGAGGGCAAAAAGAACACCGCAGCCGATGCCCTTTCCCGATTAAACTTCAATTTATTCTTTCAGATCATGCCAAGAGCTCGGAGAATTGGAATCAACACTCCAGGGTTCGAAGCCCTGATCATGGATTAGATAAGTACATTTCGGCAGCCCACGGTCTCATCCGCAAGTCACTCTCGGCCAATTCAGCCCGGAACTATCAAACGGGGTGGAACACCTTCAAACGATTTTCATGCCTTCATCCTAGGGGGGACAGGGACAAGGTCTCCTTCGTCCTGGCCTTCTTGGCGTACTGCCATAAGGAGCTCAGGTTATCTCACAACACCATCAGACTCTACGTAGCGGGCATCCAGCATCACTACATGATCAATCATCCCAGTCATATCTCCTTCTTTTCTTCCCAGGCGGTCAAGGCAGTCTTGAGAGGCATCCAGAAGCTCTCCTCTCCGTCCACTCCCACCAGACAACCAGTCACAGGGGATTTATTTCAAAAGTTTTCTGCCGCCCTAGATGGTAATCCTTTCGGGCCATTCAAAAGTTTGATCCTCAAAGCTGCCCTCTACCTCAGCTTCTATGGGTTCCTCAGGCCAGGGGAGTTCTGCTGCACCTCAGCCCAAAACTCAGGGCCAGTAATTAGTCAGCTCCACCATAATCTCGACCATTTCTTTTTCCTCCTACCTTCTTCTAAAACCTCCCAAGTCGGTCCACCGGTTCAGATCGAGTATTTCAATTCCTTCAATCTTTGGTGCCCAGTGGCAGTGCTCAACCAACTGCTCTCCACTCTCCGTGACAGAAATCCCGACAGTCCCTTACTGCCATTTCCCGTGCTCTCACTGATTTCTGCGCAGTTCATCAAACATATTCGCACTCTAGCTTCAGGTCTAGGGTTTCACGCTGCCTCCATATCCTGGCACTCCTTCCGCATCGGGGCCGCGTCCGCGGCATCCAAACATGGCGTCCCAGCTCACATCATATGCAAAATGGGACGGTGGCAATCTTCAGGTTTTTCCCGTTACATTCCACATCCACAGGTCGAGATCGCCAAAGCTTTTTCTAATTTGGTGCTGTCAATTTCTCAATCAATAAACTGCCTAAATTCATGGCTTACCCGCATACATGGCTAAAGGCACACCACTAGCCAAGTTAGGTTCAACCGTATCCAGTTCTCTCACCTTCGTCCAGTACTCCTCCCGGAGCCTTGACTACAAGTACAGCAGGCTGGATTTCCAGCCTGCATTTGTGGGAGGGGCATAGGGTATTTACCTGCCGCTCGGCCTCTCCAGGCTGTCGGCATCTCGTGGTGCCCCACCCTATCCTCCCTCATTTCCAGTCTCACTTCAAGCTCAGACTTCTTAGGGTTTGCCCCCTTTTCTTGGCTTACCCGCGTACATGGCTAAAGGCACACCACTAGCCAAGTTAGGTTCAACCGTATCCAGTTCTCTCACCTTTGTCCAGTACTCCTCCCGGAGCCTTGACCACAAATAACATTTGCAGAGACCCTGAGCTACCAGTACAGTGGAAACCTCCAATAGGTGATCCCATTTTGGATTTTGACATCACAGGTATTTTGCAAAAAATAAAAATTGTTTTACATACATATGGCATTTCAGTACCCAGAATGCTATGCCCAACTCGTACCATCTGAGACACACCATGCCCTTAAAATATTAGGTGGGTTGCACCGCCCCCGTCATTGAACCCCATCAGATGCTGTGTTCATGAGGGCTTTCAGGGATTAATCAGTTAAAAAAATATATAATACTCACCTTATCCATTTGAGAACAAAGAGGCAACCACAGCCATCTTGATTATAGATCCTGCGCAAAATCTTGTCCGATGCATGATGACATCATCATGCTGGCCGGTGTGTTGAAGTCATATGTCCCTGATCACGAGATTTAGAGTGGGATCTTCAATCAAGATGGCCGTGGTGACCTCTTCGTGCTCAAATGGATGAGGTGAGTATGATTTTTTTTTTACAGCCATTTCAGAGAAAATTGATTCATTACCACGAAGCACGAGGAAATTCGGCTTCACGACAAATTGAATTTTCCCTGAAATTCAGATCAAAGTCCACTTCGGATACATCTATTCGCTCAACTCTAGTTATTACCATCAATCATGCATTTACCCATAGCCAAATATGTCACTATCAGTCTGACATTGCTGATGCTGTCATTATGTTAAAAAGCTTGAATAAGGTTGGATACAGTCCTAGGAGACCCCGGAGTGTTATAAAAACTTTTCAGGGCAATCTGTGCACTTTTTATCCAGTATAAATTTATTCATACTCAGATCAAATCTTCATACCGATTCATTAGAATTGAAACCTTAAATTTAAAAAAAAATTACTCATTTCTAATTATGACCATGTGCATAAGGCCTAACATATAATTTGGTATTTTCTCATTACATATCATAGGAGGACAACTACCAGGTGGAAAGGATTATTATGCACTTACAGTGCTGCCCATAATTATTAATACCCCTGGCAAATTTTGACTCTAAGTTACTTTTATTCAACCAGCAAGTAATTTTTTGACGGGAAATGACATAGGTGTCTCCGAAAAGATAATAAGACGATGTACAAGAGGCATTATTGTGGGAAAAAAAAACATTTCTCAGCTTTTATTTACATTTGAGCAAAAAGTGTCCAGTCCAAAATTATTCATACCCTTCTCAATAATCAATGGAAAAGCCTTTATTGGCTATTACAGCAATCAAACGCTTCCTATAATTGCAGACCAGCTTTTATCATGTCTCCACAGGTATTTTTGCCCATTCATCTTTAGCAATGAGCTCCAAATCTATCAGGTTGGAGGGTCTTCTTGCCATCTCCCTGATCTTTAGCTCCCTCCACAGATTCTCAATTGGATTCAAGTCTGGACTCTGGCTGGGCCACTCCAAAACGTTAATGTTGTTGTCTGCTAACCATTTCTTCACCACTTTTGCTGTGTGTTTTGGGTCATTGTCATGCTGAAATGTCCACTGGTGCTCAAGGCCAAGTTTCTCTGCAGGCTGCCTGATGTTGTCGTTGAGAATCATCATGTATTGCTCTTTTTTCATGGTGCCGTTTACTGTGATTAGGTTCCCTGGTCCATTGGCTGAAAAACACCCCCAAAGCATTAGGTTCCCACCACCATGTTTGACCTTGGGGATGGTGTTCTTTGGGTTGAAGGCTTCTCCTTTTTTACGCCAAATGAAGGAAACATCATTGTGACCAAACAATTAAATTTTTGTTTCATATGACCATAACACAGAAGACCAGAAGTCTTCTTCTTTGTCCAGATGAGCTTTTGCTTTTGTGTGCCTTATCTGGAGAAGTGGCGTCCTCCTTGGTCTGCATTGTGCAGTGTCCGTTGGATTGTCTGCCTTGAGACATTGCCACCAGCAAAGCCCAGATGCACCAGGATGGCCTTGGTGGTGATCCTTGGATTCTTTTTCACCTCTCTAACTATCCTCCTGGCCAGCACAGGTGTCACTTTTGGCTTCCGACCACGTCGTCTGAGATTTTCCACAGTGCAGAACATCTTGAATTTTTTGCTCAAATGTAAATAAAAGCTGAGAATTGTTTTTTTTCCACAATAATGCCTCTTGTACATCATCTTATTATCTTTTGGGAGACACCTATGTCATTTCCCATCAAAAAATTACTTGCTGGTTGAATAAAAGTAACTTTAAGTCAAAATTTGCCAGGGGTATGAATAATTATGGGCAGCACTGTATATATGTACAGTTATAAACATATATACTACGGATAAGCAAAGCTATTCTGAACTACGCTAACTTGATTCATACCAAATTTTCCAAAATCTTTGGGTTTTAACTGTTGTGGTTTTGTCAAGACTGTGACTGTGTTGTCATGTAATACATACAGGAGCCAGAATGTGTCACATTAACTGTATTTACTAGAACAGGAGACTAGAATAACTGACAAAACAAAGCAATGTAATCAAGAACAGCAGATTGAATCTAGGATTCTAAATCAATCCCAATGTCAATAAATTTTTCTGATACATATCTAATACATTTTTTCTGATACATATCTAAGACATAAGAATCCTCACCACTACAATAAAAGTCTACATTAACAGAGATATTCAGGAACAAAACAAGTTGTCACAAATTCAAGCGATCTGGTGGATGCCGCTCTTTTGTGTGGTAACGTCTTTCCATGCAGGTAGTGGGGGACTGATCAGAGGTCCCACTTGGTAGTGCGAGAGTCTCAGTAACAGAATCAGAAAGCAATTTAGTACCTGAAAACGGCAGGTACAGTATCGGGCAAGGCAGGAGATACAAAAGGTGAGGCAGGCCTAGTATATTTTCAACAGCGGCTAGCTTCAAATCCTTGAGCTGATCAATATGACGTCTCCATGTAATTCCAGTAGAGACCTCCACTGTGTAAGAATGTGTACCAGTTTGTACTATAATCTTTCCAAGACACCACTTTTTTTCTCCATTGTAATTTCTTGCCAGAACAGTTTGTCCCACATCAAACTGGCACATTGTCTTATGGGCAAATCTGTCCATTTGTTTCAGTTGTTTATATTGTACAGTTTTCTTTTAATCTGGTCTAAATCTGGAGATCAAGAACACAAGGAACGACTTAGAAACAACTTAGTAGGAGGTTTATTTGTAGTACAATAATTAGCAAATAAAAAGTTAGCAAGTTTTTGAGCCAACGTAAGACTTTTCCCTGACAATGGCCCATATAGCAATTTTCATACTTTGGACAAATCTTTCTATCTACCATTAGTAACTGGATCATTTGGTGCAAATGTTATATATCATACTTAGGGATGAGCGAACCCGAACTGTATAGTTCGGGTTCGTACCGAATTTTGGGGTGTCCGTGACACGGCCCCGAACCCGAACATTTTCGTAAAAGTCCGGGTTCGGGTTCGGTGTTCGGCGCTTTCTTGGTGCTTTTTGAAAGGCTGCAAAGCAGCCAATCAACAAGCGTCATACTACTTGCCCCAAGAGGCCATCACAGCCTTGCCTACTATTGGCATGGCTGTGATTGGCCAGTGCAGCATGTGACCCAGCCTCTATATAAGCTTGGGTCACGTAGCGCTGCACGTCACTCTGCTGATTCAAGCATAGGGAGAGGTTGCTGCTGCGACGTTAGGGCGAGATTAGGCAGATTAACTCCTCCAAAAGACTTAATTCAGTGATCGATCTCCAGCTGTGGATCATTGAAGTGCTAATATTGAATTGCTCACTTTTTTTAGGCTGCCCAGAGCGTTTTTATATCACTTTTTTCTGGGGTAATCGGCGGCCATTTTGTGGCTTGTGGTGCGCCAGCACAAGCTACCACCAAGTGCATTTAACCATCAATAGTGTGGTTATTTTTTGCTATATCCTACATCAGGTGCAGGCTGAGCCTGTGTCACCCAAGTGCATTTAACCATCAATAGTGTGGTTATTTTTTGGCCATATACTACATCAGGTGCAGGCTGAGCCTGTGTCACCCAAGTGCATTTAACCATCAATAGTGTGGTTATTTTTTGGCCATATACTACATTAGGTGCAGGCTGAGCCTGTGTCACCCAAGTGCATTTAACCATCAATAGTGTGGTTATTTTTTGGCCATATACTACATCAGGGGCAAGTTGAGCCTGTCACCCAGCGCCTAAAAAATAGCCCTGACATTTATATTCCTCCAAATCAGTACTGTTTTAGCTGGTCAAGTTATTTGTAGTGACCGTAAAAGCACAGTTTTTGTTCTGGGTTGAAAAACTATTACCAAATTTGCCATTCTCAAAATTAGTAGTTTCTGCTATATCAGGCCTACTTTAAATCTATCCCAAAAAGGGTATATTAGATTCAAGGTGCTGATAGTGTCATTCTGAAAAACTTAACACACACGCTACAGTGCAGATACAAGTCTAATTCTGTGATTAAAGGTATACCTGTCACACAGCGCCTAAAAAATAGCCCTGACATTTATATTCCTCCAAATCAGTACTGTTTTAGCTGGTCAAATTATTTGTAGTGACCGTAAAAGCAGAGTTTTTGTTCTGGGTTGAAAAAGTATTCCCAAATTTGCCATTTTCAAAATTAGTAGTTTCTGCTATATCAGGCCTACTTTAAATCTATCCCAAAAAGGGTATATTAGATTCAAGGTGCTGATAGTGTCATTCTGAAAAACTTAACACACACGCTACAGTGCAGATACAAGTCTAATTCTGTGATTAAAGGTATACCTGTCACACAGCGGCTAAAAAATAGCCCTGACATTTATATTCCTCCAAATCAGTACTGTTTTAGCTGGTCAAATTATTTGTAGTGACCGTAAAAGCACAGTTTTTGTTCTGGGTTGAAAAAGTATTCCCAAATTTGCCATTTTCAAAATTAGTAGTTTCTGCTATATCAGGCCTACTTTAAATCTATCCCAAAAAGGGTATATTAGATTCAAGGTGCTGATAGTGTCATTCTGAAAAACTTAACACACACGCTACAGTGCAGATACAAGTCTAATTCTGAGATTAAAGGTATACCTGTCACACAGCGGCTAAAAAATAGCCCTGACATTTATATTCCTCCAAATCAGAACTGTTTTAGCTGGTCAAATTATTTGTAGTGACCGTAAAAACACAGTTTTTGTTCTGGGTTGAAAAAGTATTCCCAAATTTGCCATTTTCAAAATTAGTAGTTTCTGCTATATCAGGCCTACTTTAAATCTATCCCAAAAAGGGTATATTAGATTCAAGGTGCTGATAGTGTCATTCTGAAAAACTTAACACACACGCTACAGTACAGATACAAGTCTAATTCTGTGATTAAAGGTATACCTGTCACACAGAGGCTAAAAAATAGCCCTGACATTTATATTCCTCCAAATCAGTACTGTTTTAGCTGGTCAAATTATTTGTAGTGACCGTAAAAGCACAGTTTTTGTTCTGGGTTGAAAAACTATTCCCAAATTTGCCATTTTCAAAATTGTGGTGAACGGGAACAATGAGGAAAACATCTAGTAAGGGACGCGGACGTGGACATGGTCGTGGTGGTGTTAGTGGACCCTCTGGTGCTGGGAGATGACGTGGCCGTTCTGCCACAGCCACACGTCCTAGTGTACCAACTACCTCAGGTCCCAGTAGCCGCCAGAATTTACAGGGATATTTGGTGGGGCCCAATGCCGTTCTAAGGATGGTAAGGCCTGAGCAGGTACAGGCATTAGTCAATTGGGTGGCAGACAGTGCATCCAGCACGTTCACATTATTTCCCAACGAGTCTTCTGCAGAAAGCGCACAGATGGCGCATGAAAACCAAGCCCATCAGTCTGTCACATCACCCCCATGCATATCAGGGAAACTGTCTGATCCTCAAGTTATGCAGCAGTCTCTTATGCTGTTTGAAGACTCTGCTGCCAGGGTTTCCCAAGGGCATCCACCTAGCCCTTCCCCAGGGGTGGAAGAGATAGAATGCACTAACGCACAACCACTTATGTTTCCTGATGATGAGGACATGGGAATACCACCTCAGCACGTCTCTGATGATAACGAAACACAGGTGCCAACTGCTGCGTCCTTCTGCAGTGTGCAGACTGAACAGAAGGTCAGGGATCAAGACTGGGTGGAAGACGATGCAGGGGACGATGAGGTCCTAGACCCCAGATGGAATGAAGGTCGTGCCACTGACTTTCAGAGTTCGGAGGAAGAGGCAGTGGTGAGACCGAGCCAACAGCTTAGCAAAAGAGGGAGCAGTGGGCAAAATCAGAACACCCGCCGCCAAGAGACTCCGCCTGCTACTGACCGAGCACCCCAAAGGCAGCTTCAAGGAGTTCCCTGGCATGGCACTTCTTCAAACAATGTGCTGACGACAAGACCCGAGTGGTTTGCACGCTGTGCCATCAGAGCCTGAAGTGAGGCATTAACGTTCTGAACCTTAGCACAACCTGCATGACCAGGCACCTGCATGCAAAGCATGAACTGCAGTGGAGTAAACACCTTAAAAACAAGGAAGTCACTCAGGCTCCCCCTGCTACCTCTTCTGCTGCTGCCGCCTCGGCCTCTTCTGCTGCTGCAGCCTCGGCCTTTTCCTCCGCCTCTGGAGGAACGTTGGCACCTGCCGCCCAGCAAACATGGGATGTACCACCAACACCACCACCTGCGTCACCAAGCATCTCAACCATGTCACACGGCAGCGTTCAGCTCTCCATCTCACAAACATTTGAGAGAAAGCGTAAATTCCCACCTAGCCACCCTCGATCCCTGGCCCTGAATGCCAGCATTTCTAAACTACTGGCCTATGAAATGCTGTCATTTAGGCTGGTGGACACAGACAGCTTCAAACAGCTCATGTCGCTTGCTGTCCCACAGTATGTTGTTCCCAGCCGCCACTACTTCTCCAAGAGAGCCGTGCCTTCCCTGCACAACCAAGTGTCCGATAAAAACAAGTGTGCACTGCGCAATGCCATCTGTGGCAAGATCCACCTAACCACAGATACGTGGACCAGTAAGCATGGCCAGGGACGCTATATCTCCCTAACTGCACACTGGGTAAATGTAGTGGCGGCTGGGCTACAGGCGGAGAGCTGTTTGGCGCACGTCCTTCCGCCGCCAAGGATCGCAGGGCAACATTCTTTGCCTCCTGTCTCCTCCTCCTCCTACTCAGCTTCCTCCTCCTCTTCTTCCACCTGCTCATCCAGTCAGCCACACACCTTCACCACCAACTTCAGCACAGCCCGGGGTAAACGTCAGCAGGCCGTTCTGAAACTCATATGTTTGGGGGACAGGCCCCACACCGCACTGGAGTTGTGGCGGGGTATAGAGCAACAGACCGACCAGTGGTTGCTGCCGGTGAGCCTCAAGCCCGGCCTGGTGGTGTGCGATAATGGGCGAAATCTCGTTGCAGCTCTGGGACTAGCCGGTTTGACGCACATCCCTTGCCTGGCGCATGTGCTGAATTTGTGGTGCAGAAGTTCATTCGCAACTACCCCGACATGTCAGAGCTGCTGCATAAAGTGCGGGCCGCCTGTTCGCGCTTCCGGCGTTCACACCCTGCGGCTGCTCGCCTGTCTGCGCTACAGCGTAACTTCGGCCTTCCCGGTCACCGCCTCATATGCGACGTGCCCACCAGGTGGAACTCCACCTTGCACATGCTGGACAGACTGTGCGAGCAGCAGCAGGCCATAGTGGAGTTTCAGCTGCAGCAAGCACGGGTCAGTCGCACTGCAGAACAGCACCACTTCACCACCAATGACTGGGCCTCCATGCGAGACCTGTGTGCCCTGTTGCGCTGTTTCGAGTACTCCACCAACATGGCCAGTGGCAATGACGCCGTTATCAGCGTTACAATACCACTTCTATTTCTCCTTGAGAAAAAACTGGAAGAGGAGGTGGCCCAGGAGGAAGAGGAGAAAGAGGGGTCATTTTTAGCACTTTCAGGCCAGTCTCTTCGAAGTGACTCAGAGGGAGGTTTTTTGCAACAGCAGAGGCCAGGTACAAATGTGGCCAGACAGGGCCCACTACTGGAGGACGAGGAGGACGAGGATGAGGAGGAGGTGGAGGAGGATGAGGATGAAGCATGTTCACAGCGGGGTGGCACCCAAAGCAGCTCGGGCCCATCACTGGTGCGTGGCTGGGGGGAAACACAGGACGATGACGATACGCCTCCCACAGTGGACAGCTTGTCCTTACCTCTGGGCAGCCTGGCACACATGAGCGACTACATGCTGCAGTGCCTGCGCAAAGACAGCAGAGTTGCCCACATTTTAACGTGTGCGGACTACTGGGTTGCCACCCTGCTGGATCCCCGCTACAAAGACAATGTGCCCACCTTACTTCCTACACTGGAGCGTGATAGGAAGATGCGCGAGTACAAGCGCACGTTGGTAGACGCGCTACTGAGAGCATTCCCAAATGTCACAGGGGAACCAGTGGAAGCCGAAGGCGAAGGCAGAGGAGGAGCAAGAAGTCGCCAACGCAGCTGTGTCACGGCCAGCTCCTCTGAGGGCAGGGTTAGCATGGCAGAGATGTGGAAAAGTTTTGTCACCACGCCACAGCTAACTGCACCACCACCTGATACGGAACGTGTTAGCAGGAGGCAACATTTCACTAACATGGTGGAACAGTACCTGTGCACACCCCTCCACGTACTGACTGATGGTTCGGCCCCATTCAACTTCTGGGTCTCCAAATTGTCCACGTGGCCAGAGCTAGCCTTTTATGCCTTGGAGGTGCTGGCCTGCCCGGCGGCCAGCGTTTTGTCTGAACGTGTATTCAGCACGGCAGGGGGCGTCATTACAGACAAACGCAGCCGCCTGTCTACAGCCAATGTGGACAAGCTGACGTTCATAAAAATGAACCAGGCATGGATCCCACAGGACCTGTCCATCCCTTGTGCAGATTAGACATTAACTACCTCCCCTTAACAATATATTATTGTACTCCAAGGCACTTTCTCATTCAATCCTATTTTTATTTTAATTTTACCATTATATTGCGGGGCAACCCAAAGTTGAATGAACCTCTTCTCTGTCTGGGTGCCGGGGCCTAAATGTGTGACAGTAGCCTCTTCCAGTGGTGGGTGACGTGAAGCCTGATTCTCTGCTATGACATGAAGACTGATTCTGTGCTGACATGAAGCCAGATTCTCTGTTACGGGACCTCTCTCCTCTGTCTGGGTGCCGGGGCCTAAATATGTGACAGTGGCCTGTTCCAGTGGTGGGTGACGTGAAGCCTGATTCTCTGCTATGACATGAAGACTGATTCTGTACTGACATGAAGCCAGATTCTCTGTTACGGGACCGCTCTCCTCTGTCTGGGTGCCGGGGCCTAAATGTTTGACAGTGGCCTGTTCCAGTGGTGGGTGACGTGAAGCCTGATTCTCTGCTATGACATGAAGACTGATTCTGTGCTGACATGAAGCCAGATTCTCTGTTACGGGACCTTTCTCCTCTGTCTGGGTGCCAGGGCCTAAATGTGTGACAGTGGCCTCTTCCAGTGGTGGGTGACGTGAAGCCTGATTCTCTGCTATGACATGAAGACTGATTCTGTGCTGATCTCTGTTACGGGACCTCTCTCCTCTGTCTGGGTGCCGGGGCCTAAATATGTGACAGTGGCCTGTTCCAGTGGTGGGTGACGTGAAGCCTGATTCTCTGCTATGACATGAAGACTGATTCTGTGCTGACATGAAGCCAGATTCTCTGTTACGGGATCTCTCTCCTCTGTCTGGGTGCCAGGGCCTAAATGTGTGACAGTGGCCTCTTCCAGTGGTGGGTGACGTGAAGCCTGATTCTCTGCTATGACATGAAGACTGATTCTCTGCTAACATGAAGCCAGATTCTCTGCTATGGCATGAAGAGACTGATTCTCTGCTGACATGAAGCCAGATTCTCTGCTATGGCATGAAGAGACTGATTCTCTGCTGACATGAAGCCAGATTCTCTGCTATGGGACCTCTGTCCAATTGATATTGGTTAATTTCTATTATTTTTATTTTTATTTTTATTCATTTCCCTATCCACATTTGTTTGCAGGGGATTTACCTACATGTTGCTGCCTTTTGCAGCCCTCTAGCTCTTTCCTGGGCTGTTTTACAGCCTTTTTAGTGCCGAAAAGTTCGGGTCCCCATTGACTTCAATGGGGTTCGGGTTCGGGACGAAGTTCGGGTCGGGTTCGGATCCCGAACCCGAACATTTCCGGGAAGTTCGGCCGAACTTCTCGAACCCGAACATCCAGGTGTTCGTTCAACTCTAGTCATACTCCATTTAACCTTAAAAATGTTTGAAAAAATGGTCAGAAACAAACTGAGGTCCATTGTCACTAACAAGGGAACACCTGTTCTTGTAAAAACTCCCCTAAGCACATCAGCTGTGTGAGCTGCTGTGGTAGAATACATTTGAAATACCTCTAGCCATTTTGTATAGGCGTCTACAACTACTAAAAAGGTTCTTCCCATGAAAGGTCCAGCAAAATCTATATTGATTATTTCCCATGGTACAGTGGACCGTTACCAAGGATGTAGGGGTGCTGTTACTTGCATGTTTTGTACCTGCTGACACCCAAGACAGCGGTGAGTTAGTTGTTCAATTTGTTAGTCGATTCCAGGCCACAATACAAAGCCTCTAGCTAGTGCTTTTATTATTGCCACTCATATATGGCCAGCATATAACTCTTTTAACCCCATAGGGACACAGCCTTATTTCACCTTAAGGACCAGGCCATTTTTTGCAAATCTGACCAGTGTCACATTAAGTGGTGATAACTTTAAAACACTTTGACTTATCCAGGCCGTTCTGAGATTATTTTTTCGTCACATATTGTACTTTATGACACTTGAAAAATGAAGTCAAAATTTTATTTTTTTTTGCATAAAAAAATACCAAATTTACCAAAAATGTGGAAAAATTTGCAAATTTCAAAGTTTCAGTTTCTCTACTTCTGTAATACAAAGTAATACCCCCAAAAATTGTGATGACTTTACATTCCCCATATGTCTACTTCATGTTTTTGGGAATGATATTTTATTTTTTGGGGATATTACAAGGCTTAGAAGTTTAGAAGCAAATCTTGCAATTTTTCAGAAATCCAATTTTTAGGGACCACTACAAGCCTGAAGTCTCTTTGCAAGGCTTACATAATAGAAACCACCCAAAAATGACCCCATTCTATAAACTACACCCCTCAAGGTATTCCAAACTGATTTTACAAACTTCGTTAACGCTTTAGGTGTTGCACAAGAGTTATTGGCAAATGGGGATGAAATTTGAGAATTTAATTTTTTTGCCTAATTTTTCATTTTAACCCATTTTTTCCACTAACAAAGCAAGGGTTAACAGCCAAACAAGACTGTATCTTTATTGCCCTGACTCTGCCGTTTACAGAAACACCCAATATGTGGCCGTAAACTACTGTACGGCCACACAGCGGGGCGTAGAGTGAAAGGTGCGCCGTTTGGTTTTTGGAAGACAGATTTTGCTGGACTGGTTTATTTACACTATGTCCAATTTGAAGCCCCCCTGATGCACCCCTAAAGTAGAAACTCCATAAAAGTGACCCCATCTAAGAAACTACACCCCTCAAGGTATTCAAAACTGATTTTACAAACTTTGTTAACCCTTTAGGTGTTGCACAAGATTTAATGGAAAATAGAGATACAATTTCAAAATTTCACTTTTTTGGCAGATTTTCCATTTTAATATTTTTTTTCCAGTTACAAAGCAAGGGTTAACAGCCAAACAAAACTCATTATTTATGGACCTGATTCTGTAGTTTACAGAAACACCCCATATGTGGTCGTAAACTGCTGTACGGGCACACGGCAGGGCGCAGAAGGAAAGGAATGCCATACGGTTTTTGAAAGGCAGATTTTGCTGGATTGGTTTTTTTGACACCATGTCCCATTTGAAGCCCCCCTGATGCACCCCTAGAGTAGAAACTCCATAAAACTGACCCCATCCAAGAAACTACACCCCTCAAGGTATTTAAAACTGATTTTACAAACTTTCTTAACCCTTTAGGTGTTGCACAAGATTTAATGGAAAATAGAGATACATTTTAAAAATTTCACTTTTTTGGCAGATTTTCCATTTTAATATTTTTTTTCCAGTTACAAAGCAAGGGTTAACTGCCAAACAAAACTCATTATTTATGGCCCTGATTCTGTAGTTTACAGAAACACCCCATATGTGGTCGTAAACTGCTGTACGGGCACACGGCAGGAGGAAAGGAATGCCATACGGTTTTTGGAAGGCAGATTTTGCTGGACTGTTTTTTTTGACACAATGTCCCATTTGAAGCCCCCCTGATGCACCCCTAGAGTAGAAACTCCAAAAAAGTGACCCCATTTTAGAAACTACGGGATAGGGTGGCATTTTTATTGGTACTAGTTTAGGGTACATATGATTTTTGGTTGCTCTATATTACACTTTTTGTGAGGCAAGGTAACAAAAAATTGCTTTTTTGGCACAGTTTTTTTTTTTGTTATTTACAACATTCATCTGACAGGTTAGATCATGTGGTAATTTTATAGAGCAGGTTGTCACGGATGCAGCGATACCTAATATGTATGCTTTTTTTTTTATTTATGTATGTTTTACACAATGATTTCATTTTGAAAACAAAGAAAATGTTTTAGTGTCTTCATAGTCTAAGAGCCATAGTTTTTTCAGTTTTTGGGCGATTATCTTAAGTAGGGTCTCATTTTTTGCGGGATCAGATGACGGTTTGATTGGCACTATTTTGGGGTGCATATGACTTTTTATTACACTTTTTGTGACGTAAGATGACAAAAAATGGCTTTTTTTACACCGTTTTTATTTTTAATTTTTTACGGTGGTCACCTGAGGGGTTAGATCATGTGATATTTTTATAGAGCCGGTCGATACGGACGCGGTGATACCTAATATGTATACTTTTTTTAAATTTATGTAAGTTTTACACAATGATTTCATTTTTGAAACAAAAAAATCATGTTTTAGTGTTTCCATAGTATAAGAGCCATAGTTTTTTCAGTTTTGGGGCGATTATCTTGGGTAGGGTATGATTTTTGCGGGATGAGATGATGGTTTGATTGTTACAATTTTGGCGTACATACGACTTTTTTGATCACTTTTATTACCTTTTTTTGGAAGTAAGGTGGGCAAAATTTCTATTTCATCATAGTTTTTTATTTTTTATTTTTATGGCATTCACCGTTCAGGTAAAGTAACATGACCGTTTTATAGATCAGGTCGTTACGGATGCGGCGATACCAAACATGTTTAGGGAATTTTTTTCATTTTTAATCAGTGATAAATGTGTTTTTAGATTTTTACTTTTTTTTCACTTTTATTTTTACCCAGACCCACTTGGTTCTTGAAGATCCAGTGGGTCTGATGTCTGTATAATACAGTACAGTACACTATATAGTCTACTGTATTGTATTTTACTTACACTTTGTCTGAACAGATCTATGCCTTCAGCACAGATCTGTTCAGCACCATGGACAGCAGAATGCCTAAGACGGCGTCCTGTTGCCATGGGAACCTTCCCCGTCTGGTCAGTTGTGGCCACAACTGCGCAGACGGAGAAGGGTAAGGACGGGGCTGTCGGGGGGCTGTCTGGGAACTCTCTCCCTCTCCCATAGGGGGCTGCAAAGGCACAGCAGCCCCCCGATCAGAGAGGGAGCTCCCTGAGCTGTTAACCTTTTTCATACAGCGGTCCGTACGGACCGCGGTATGGAAAGGGTTAAACGGCTGACATCGCATCACCGATGTCAGCCGTTTATACCAGGGTGTCAGCAATGTGCTGGCACCCTGGTATACCCACTAACCACCAACGATCATTCAAGGGGAGGCGGGCGGGTAATCGCAATCCCGCCTGCCGCACCGCCCGCCTCCCGCACCGCCCGCAACCCTCCCCCTGCACCTCCCGCCGCCATAAAATAATTCAGGGGTGCAGGGGGGGGGGTGAAACATATATATTTTGGGCATTATAAAGTTTCTGATCCTCGCGGTCAGGGACCGCGGGGATCAGAAACTGCAAAAAGCGCATCAAACCGCAGGTCTGAATTGACCTGCGGTTTGTTGCGATCGCTGACATGGGGGGGTCACGGGACCCCCCCCGCGCATTTAGCCTAGGTGCCTGCTCAATGATTTGAGCAGGCATCTTGTTCCGATCACTGACGGCCGGGCGGCAGTGATCGGAACAACACATGACGTCATGTGTCCTTAAGTACCAGGACATCATGACGTACCGGTACGTCATGTGTCCTTAAGAGGATAATGCTTGAGTTCTCAAAACGAGCTGGAATAATTACTCTGATGCCCCACATTCAGGGCCGGTGCAAGGATTTTTGCCAACACAAGCAAAGCTAAATTTTGCCCCCCCCCCCCCTCGCAGCTCACCTGGCCCTGGTACCGTCTGCAGCAGCTGGCTTCTCCTCTGTGTGGTCCTGGTATCTTCTCTCTGCTTCAGACAATCACTAGTTTGAGGACCGTATTTTTCGCCCTCTAAGACACACCTAGGTTTTAGAGGAGGATAATAAGAAAAAATATTTTCCATTACACCTCAGGTCAGACCAGCAATCAGACCCCCAATGTTAATCAGACCTCAGATCAGACCCCAATCAGACCCCCAATGTTAATCAGACCTCAGATCAGACCCCCATGTCAGATATCAGCCCCCATTCATCAGCCCCCCATGTCGGCCATCATGCCGTCATGACAGCCATTAGCCCCCCCATGTCAGCCATCAGCCCCCATCCATCAGCCCCCCATGTCAGCCATCATGCCCCCATGTCAGCCATCATGCCCCCATGTAAGCCATCATGCCCCCATGTCAGCCATCATGCCCCCATGTCACATTTCTCCCACTCCATGTCAAATCACCCCCCTATGTCACATCAGCCCTCCATGTCACATCAGCCCTCCATGTCACATTTCTCCCCCTCCATGTCACATTTTTCCGCCCTCCCCCAGGGTGCGCCCTAAGGCAGCCGCTTGGTTTGCCTTATGGTAGCACCGGCCCTGCCCACATTATACAACCACTGTCCAGGGCAAGTGCGTTGATAGGGTCTCAAAAGATCCAGGGTCCAAGCCCCAATGAATATTGCCCAATTCTTTAAGTTCACCCTCCCCCACACACCACATTTTACTGTATTTGCTATAATGCAGCACATACATTTCACATCCAGTGCCTCCCAGGTGACGTCTTTTCTGATGTAGATCTTCTCTGTCATCATCTTCTGCATTCGGACCAGACAACTTCTTTCAACTGCGCCTCATCTCTGCAGAGTTTGACACACAGACATCTTAGCTTCCTCACTTTTCTATCATCATCCCCAACCTGTCCCAATAGTGTTATCTTGCTGCTCGCTGTGCTCACACATACACCCAAAAACTAACCTGAAGAAAACTTTGTGCCATACCGATAGTTCCCTCCCCATAGTAATAGTGTTCCTCAGTCCCACCAATAGTAATTCCCTTCTAGAATGCCCTCATTAGTAATACTGCCCTCCTACGGTGCCCCAACAGTGATAATGCCTCCATTAGTAGAAGAGTCCTCCAGTATTAATAATGACCTCACACAGGCCCCAGTAGAAATAAGGCCCCCCCCTATTGTTCCCCCAGTGGTAATAAAGCTCTCTACAGACCCCTCAGTAGTAATAAGTCCCCCCATAGTGCTCTTAGTAGAAATAAGTTGGATCTATACATCACTCCTGTAGAGCCCGAGTAGGAATAAGAGCACCCATGAAGTCCACTGTATTTAAAATGCCCCTACAGTTGCCCCAGTATTTATATTGCCTGCTAAAGTTATAATGCTTACCCTGAAGTGCCCGAGTAATTATAATGCCCCCTGCATTGCCCCCTGTAGTTATTTTATTCCCTTTAGTGTCCTCAGCTTTTCCACCATACAGTTCTATGTAAATTTCCCTCCGCCATAGAGTCCCATGTAAATAACATCACCCCCTCCCCAGCGACTTCCAACATACAGTCCAATAAAAATAACATCACTCCCTCCCTCAGCACCTCCAACATTCAGTCCCATAGAAATAACATCACTCCCTCTCACAGCTGACATCAACATACAGTCCAATTAAAATAACATCGCCCCCTCCCACAGCCCCCTTCAATTATACAGTCCCATGTAAATAACAACCCTCTCTATCTCCACCCTCCTCCAAAATACAGTCCCATGTAAATAACATCACTTCCCTCTCTTCAGCCCCTCCAATATACAGTCCCATGTAAATAATATCACCCCCTCCCCAGCTGCCTTCAA
Organism: Bufo bufo; assembly: GCF_905171765.1. NCBI lineage: Eukaryota > Metazoa > Chordata > Amphibia > Anura > Bufonidae > Bufo > Bufo bufo. Next base: position 412,251,470 of record NC_053392.1, read on the forward strand.
CATACAGTCCTATGTAAATAATATCATCCCCTCCCTAGCCGCCTCCAATGTGCAATCCCATGTAAACAACATCACCACCTCAACATCACCCCCTCAACATTCAGTTACATGTAAATAACATCACTCCCTCCCCCAGCCGCCTTCAACATGGAGTTCCATGTAATTAACATTGCCCCCTTGACATTCAGTCCCATGTGAATAACATCACTCCCTCCCACAGCCACCATCAACACAATGTCCTATTTAAATAACATCACTCCCTCCCCCAGCCGCCTTTAACATGGAGTCCTAGGTAAATAACATTGCCCCTTCAACATTTAGTCCCATATAAATAACATCACTTCAGCCCCTCCATTCAGCCCTAACATACAGTCCCAGTTAAATAACCACAACTCCCAGCATTACTCTGCCTCTCACACTGAGTAATGTATCCCTTCACTTACCTCTGAGACACACCTCACCACAGCTTCTTCCCCAGGACTTCTCTTCACTGCTGAGCGCCATCATCTCCTGCACTGGTCACAAGATGGTGACATAATCGCAGGTCCTTCTCAACCACTGCCTTCAGCGCTGATCATATAGACTGTGATGTCATCACAGGTCCTTCAGCTCTTTCAGAACAATAGATTCAATTGTATTGCCATCCAGAGGACAGCAATACAGTTGTATCTATCTGGCAGGCAGTACATTCATGGCCCAAGCCCCAAATGTTTTAACCTAGCAATGCCCCTGGTCCAGGGTAATCTCTGTGCAGTGGTGGTAAAAGGGTGCTAACTGGGACCTGTGCTTGAAGCTCCATCCACGCTGAGCAGCTAAATAAACCTGGGAAAGAATGGGGTCCTTCCTAGTCTCCCTCCGAATCTGTCCTACAGTAAATGGGAGATTCTCAAATTGTGTGAGAGCAAACAAGCCATGAGTCTGGCAATGGCAGCCTTGATAACCTATCAGCAATAGCATTAGGATATGTGCATTAAACTAAATTTTGTATTTGTGTCCTCCAAGAAACAATGCCCTTCCCTGAATATGTGCAGCAGCTGTTAGTGGAATACCCTTTTGTGGGTTAAAAATGGAGACCAAGGGTTGATGATCAGTAGCAAGGATAAATTCTCTTCCATCGAAATATTGGTTGAATTGTTTTACTTCCCAGACAAGACTTAGGGCCTCCTTAACAATCTGTGTATTTTTTTTCCAGTAGTAAGTAAAAGAAGCAAAAGCTACAGGTCTTTCACTTCCATCTTTCATTATATGTGACAAAGCTGCACCAACGCATCACAAGCTAATGGTATGGGTAAGTTGAGGTCATAGTGTGTTAATACGGTATCAGATGTAACTAGCCTCTTTTCTTCTTTTAAAGGCCAATTCACAATTTTGAGTTCATTTCCAGGGCCTTCCTTTTTTTAGCAAACCATTTTGATGGATGCAACACAGAGGTTTGGTAGGAACCGATTGTAGTAGTTTATGAATCCCAAAAAGGAGCCTAGCTATGACACATTCTGGGGTCTTGGTACATTCAACACAGTTTGGACCTTCTCTGGGCACTTTTGTCAGCCTTGTGCATCAACAGTAATGCCGAATTTAAAGAATTTACACTTATCATGATGAGCCCCAAGTCCATACTCTTCTAATTGTGTAAGGGCAGTTTTGAGATTTTGCAGATGCATCTCATTGTTTTCTCCAGTAACAATGTCATCCAAAAAGCATTGGGTCCTTGGACAGCCTTGTAATACCTGATCTATGGCTCTTTGCCAGATTGCTGAAGCAAAGTGTAACGGTCACGTCCACACACACACAGGGGGAAGGATAGTGACCACTGCGCTCCACCCTCACCCCTGGCCCTGCCTACTTGCCTCACGAGTCCTGATGACAGGGGACAACTGGATGACAGTCCCTAACTTAGGATACGTGCAGGGAAGACAGACAAGACAAAATACGGAACATGAACGGACCGGGTCAGAACCAAAAGAGCTACGCAGTACAAAGGATAAAGCAAAGAATGGTCAGGAGAAGCCGGGGTCAAATACCAGGAGAGTAGAGAAGTACAAGAGGAGTCCAAAGAGAGTAGTCAGGTGGGAGCCGAGGTCACAATACCAGAACGGATGTGCAGTACAGGAGGAGCAGGCAAAGGATCGTCAGGGAACGGAATCAGGTGAGTATTCAGTAGTCCAACAAATAGCCAGGAACCTAGAAATTAACAGGCAATCTGTGGCTAGCAGGCTGCCTGTATTTATAGTGGGGAGTGAGGGTTATGTGACGTGGCCAGCGTCACATGACCGACAGACCAACCAGTCGAGCACCGAGTGATCAGCTCGGCGCTCAAGGCAGACTTAGGAGCAGGAAGCCACCCAGCAGTAAAGCCGCCCTGGGAATGAGGTCAAACACAGATCCTCATCCCCAAAGCTAAGCAACAGTTCTGCGGGCAATGGGGGACCGAGTGCACCTTCGGAACCCTGTTACAGTACCCCCCCTTTTACGAGGGGCCACTGGACCCAAGACTTCAGGCGATGGCTTTTCAGGGTGTTCTAAATGAAATTTACGAACCAGTCTAGGAGCATGAAGCTCCCTGGCAGGTACCCAAGATCTCTCTTCAGGTCCATACCCCTTCCAGTGAATCAGGTACTGTAAGGAGTTACGCACCTTCCTGACATCCACTATTTTAGACACGACATACTCGACAGCATCATTAACAAGAACCGGCAGAGGCGAGGCTTTCGATGGTACTACCAGTTCAAAATATTTTTTAAGTAGAGATTTATGGAACACATTATGAATGTAGAATGACTCGGGTAGCTGCAACCTAAATGATACCGGGTTAATCACCTCCGTGATCTTATATGGTCCAATAAAACGAGGAGCAAATTTTCTAGAAGCTACCTTGAGAGATAGATTCTTGGAGGACAACCATACTTTATCCCCAACCTGAAAGTTCACCCCCCTTGAACGTCTCCTATCGGCCTTGAGTTTTTGAGAACTTTGAGCCTTTCCTAGGTGTCTTAGACCTGGCACAAACCTCACAGACTGACACGTAGGACTTGACATCCCTGGTCAGAGTGGGCCACCAATAAAATCTAGAAACCAGATCCTTAGTGCCCTCAACACCCGGATGTCCACAAAAGGCAGAATCGTGACACTCACCCAACAGCTGGAGACAAAATTGTACGGGAACAAACAACTTATCTGTTGGGGTGGATGCCGGTGCCAGATGTTGTTCAGCCTTAATGCGAGCCGAGATATCCTGGGTTAGAGCCGCTAAGAAGATGTTTGCTGGTAGGATGGATTCAGGTGGCGTCTCAGTGGGTTGAAAAGCATGGAAGCTCCGAGATAATGCGTCTTCCTTCACATTTTTACTTCCCGGCCTGAACGTAATGGAGAAATCAAAACGGGTAAAAAACAGAGCCCATCGGGCTTGTCGGGGATTCAACCTCTTAGCAGACTCGAGAAACATTAGGTTTTTATGATCAGTGACAACCGCTACTCAATGCCTTGCCCCCTCCAAAAAATGTCTCCACTCCTCAAATGCCCATTTAATAGCCAGCAGCTCCCTATTCCCTATGCCGTATTTTCTCTCCGTGGGAGAGAATTTCTTAGAGAAGAAGGCACACGGTCTCAGGTTAGTGAGGCTAGCAGGACCTTGTGAAAGGACTGCTCCTGCGCCGTCCTCGGACGCATCCACCTCCACAATAAAGGGTCTCTCCTGATCAGGCTGAATCAGAATGGGAGAGCTACTAAATGCCTTTTTTAATGTTTCAAATGAAGAAATGGCCTTGGTAGACAAATTCTCCAAATCCGCCCCTTTCTTAGTAAGGTTGGTCAATGGCTTAGCAATTAGAGAAAAATTCAAGATAAATTTACGGTAGTAATTAGCGAAACCCAAAAACCGTTGTAAAGCCTTTAAGGATGAAGGCCTTACCCATTCCTTAATTGCTAAAACCTTACCAGGATCCATCTTAAAGGCATGAGGAGTCAACACATGCCCTAGAAACAGTATCTCCTGTACACCAAAGACACATTTCTCTTGCTTAGCGGATAGCTGGTTTTCCCTCAACACCTCTAATACTTGTTTGACATGAGACACATGAGACTCGAAATCAGGAGAGAATATCAAAATGTCGTCAAGATAGACAATAATAAATTTAGAACTCCCTAAGAATATCGTTCATTAAGTTTTGGAACACAGCTGGGGCATTGCTGAGTCCAAAAGGCATCACCTGATATTCAAAGTGTCCTATCGGAGTATTGAACGCTGTCTTCCATTCGTCTCCCTCCTTGATTCGGATTAGATTGTATGCCCCTTTCAGGTCAATCTTGGAAAACCAGGTTGCCCCCAAAACCTGGTTAAATAAATCCAGAATCAATGAGAGAGAGTATCTATTTTGGACATTTTATTTATTTAATCTCTGGTAATCAATACAAGGCCTAAGACCACCATCTTTCTTTTTAACAAAGAAAAACCCTGCTCCCATAGGAGAGACTGAAGGTCTAATATGCCCTTTAGCAAGGCTCTCCTAATATAATCTTCCATAGCCTTGCGTTCGGGCCCTGAAAGATTATAAATTCGACCTTTAGGAAATTTGGCACCCTCAATTAGCTCTATGGCGCAATCATAAGGTCTATGGGGGGTAGAACCTCGGGAGTAAGGGACGAGAACACATCAGAATATTCCTTAATAACAGAGGGTAATGTATTAGACCTTACTGAAACCCCAGCCTGGACCACGGACAAGCATGAGTCACACTTAGGTCCCCATTTCACCAACTCTCCTTTGGACCAATCAATTGTGGGGTTATGTAAACGGAGCCAAGGCAACCCTAGTACCACCTCAACTGGTAGTTTCTCCAGGACTAGAAGAGAACATCTCTCAGAGTGGCACACACCCACGGACAGAGAAATTTCAGAGGTACATGACCTCACCGTACCACCAATCAGGGAGTAGCATCAATAGCCATGACATGGATAGGTGTAGGTAAAGCAAACATTGGAATACCCAATTTACTAGCAAACTCAAAGTCAATAAAGCTGGCCGCTGAACCGGAATCAATAAAAGCCTTACCCGGCCACTTATTAACCCCCAGAGAAATTGTTATGGGTACCAAAAGCTTACCTTTAGATAAATCAGGGTGTACCTGGTCTTTAGGTTGTCTTGCCTTAGGAGACTTGTCAGAGAGGACCCTCTTAGGACACTTGTTGATCCAATGGCCAGGATCTCCACAGTAGAAGCACTCTCCGTATCTGCGACGAAGATTACCCCGGGTCATGCCAACCTGCATGGGTTCCTCAGTGGAGACCTCAGTGTTGTCCCTGGAAAAGGCCTCTGGCTGGACCACCATCTGAGAACAGAACTGTCGTTCTTGTCGTCTCTCTCTAACTCGTCTCTCAAGTTGGACAACTAGGGTCATCATCTCCTCTAAGATCTCAGAAATTTGGTAATTGACTAATAGATCTTTTAAATTATCAGATAGACCAGACCTAAACTGACTCTTCAGGGCTGGCTCATTCCATCCTGAGGGGACACACCACCGTCTGAATTGGGTGCAATACTCCTCCGCAGGGAGATGGCCCTGAACCAGTGCCCTAAGAGCCGTCTCGGCTACCAGGGCCCTGCCTGGTTCGTCATAGAGGGTACCCAGGGCCTGAAAAAAAACCTCCACAGAAGTTAGACAACTGGCCCCAGGAGGTAACGAAAATGCCCAGTCCTGGGGATCACCTTGTAGTAGAGAAATGATAATCCCCACGCGTTGGCTCTCGGGACCGGAGGACACGGGGCGCAAACGGAAGTAGAGTTTGCAATTCTCCTTAAAGGAGAGAAACCTCTTCCGGTCTCCAGAAAAGGGTTCTGGGAGCTTGATCTGGGGTTCAAAATGTGGACTGGAGGACAGAGGAGTGGAAGAACTTTGCCCTAACTCACAAGAACGGAGTTTCTCTCCTAGCTCCTGCACCCTCTGTGTCAAGTTAGAGACATGGTCAGTCAGGGTAGTAAGAGGATTCATGATACAGTGGTTATTGGGCCTGTTAATCTGTAACGGTCACGTCCACACACACACAGGGGGAAGGATAGTGACCACTGCGCTCCACCCTCACCCCTGGCCCTGCCTACTTGCCTCACGAGTCCTGATGACAGGGGACAACTGGACGACAGTCCCTAACTTAGGATACATGCAGGGAAGACAGACAAGACAAAATACAGAACATGAACGGACCGGGTCAGAACCAAGAGAGCTACGCAGTACAAAGGGTAAAGCAAAGAATGGTCAGGAGAAGCCGGGGTCAAATACCAGGAGAGTAGAGAAGTACAAGAGGAGTCCAAGAGATTAGTCAGGTGGGAGCCGAGGTCACAATACCAGGACGGATGTGCAGTTCAGGAGGAGCAGGCAAAGGATCGTCAGGGAACGGAATCAGGTGAGTATTCAGTAGTCCAACAAATAGCCAGGAACCTAGAAATTAACAGGCAACCTGTTGCTAGCAGGCTGCCTGTATTTATAGTGGGGAGTGAGGGTCATGTGACGTGGCCAGCGTCACGTGACCGACAGACCAACCAGTTGAGCACTGAGTGATCAGCTCGGCGCTCAAGGCAGACTTAGGAGCAGGGAGCCACCCAGCAGTAAAGCCGCCCTGGGAATGAGGTCAAACACAGATCCTCATTCCCAAAGCTAAGCAACAGTTCTGTGGGCAATGGGGGACCAAATGCACCTTCGGAACCCCGTTACACAAAGGCAACGCGAACACCAGTCTACTATAACAATATAATTTATTTTTGAGTATTTAATGTGAGGAATACTTTAGTCTTCCTCCATTTCTATTTTTTGCTAAATAATTTTCCACCAGATAGGTAGGGGTTTGCAAAAAATATCCTCAATTTTTGGTAGTGTATTGTTCTGTTTGTAACATAGGATTAATAGTGATTTGAAATTACTACAGATTTGGCCAGTTCTCTTGGTTATTAGAACAGGAGTTGCTCATGGACTCCAGCCAACTTTGAACATAATACCTTCTGACTCCATTCTATACAACTCTTTGTCAACTTTGCCATGGATAGCATATGGAACAGGTCTAGCTTTATGAAATTTAGGACTGCTGTTTTCATGTAGTACAATGTTGCCTTTAATGTGTTTCAGTTTTCCAATATCATTTTGAAAAACATTTGCTGAATCTTTTAACAATTGTTTTAGTTCATTTAAAACAGATTCAGATATTGAGGACATTTCTTGTAGATTAGCCTCACTTTTTCAAGCCAGTCTCGACCCTATAAGGATGATGTGTTGGTATCAACAATATACAATTCCAAGTTGTGATGGTATTCCTTGTTAAAATTTACTTTTATAGTTATGGCTTCAGTAGGTACAATTTTGTCACCATTATAAGTTTTCAATTGAATATGTGTTGCTTTCAGCTTACAACTTGGAAAATATTGTGTAAAGTCACTCTGTGACATGACGGACATGACAGAACCAGTGTCCAGTTCCATCCTTATAGTTTTACCATTTATTTTGAGAGTAACCCATATACAGTGGGGGAAATAATTATTCTTTAAATAAAAGATAGCAACTGATTTGCATTTCATTGAGTGAAATAAGTATTTGAACCCCTACCAACCATTAAGAGTTCTGGCTCCCACAGAGTGGTTAGACACTTCTACTCAATTAGTCACCCTCATTAAGGACACCTGTCTTAACTAGTCACCTGTATAAAAGACACCTGTCCACAGAATCAATCAATCAAGCAGACTCCAAACTCTCCAACATGGGAAAGACCAAAAAGCTGTCCAAGGATGTCAGAGACAAAATTGTAGACCTGCACAAGGCTGGAATGGGCTACAAAACCATTAGCAAGAAGCTGGGAGAGAAGGTGACAACTGTTGGTGCGATTGTTCGAAAATGGAAGGAGCACAAAATGACCATCAATCGACCTCGCTCTGGGGCTCCACGCAAGATCTCACCTCGTGGGGTGTCAATGGTTCTGAGAAAGGTGAAAAAGCATCCTAGAACTACACGGGAGGAGTTAGTTAATGACCTCAAATTAGCAGGGACCACAGTCACCAAGAAAACCATTGGAAACACATTACACCGCAATGGATTAAAATCCTGCAGGGCTCGCAAGGTCCCCCTGCTCAGGAAGGCACATGTGCAGGCCCGTCTGAAGTTTGCCAATGAACACCTGAATGATTCAGAGAGTGACTGGGAGAAGGTGCTGTGGTCTGATGAGACCAAAATAGAGCTCTTTGGCATTAACTCAACTCGCTGTGTTTGGAGGAAGAAAAATGCTGCCTATGACCCCCAAAACACCGTCCCCACCGTCAAGCATGGGGGTGGAAACATTTTGCTTTGGGGGTGTTTTTCTGCTAAGGGCACAGGACAACTTATTCGCATAAACGGGAAAATGGACGGAGCCATGTATCGTGAAATCCTGAGCGACAACCTCCTTCCCTCTGCCAGGAAACTGAAAATGGGTCGTGGATGGGTGTTCCAGCACGACAATGACCCAAAACATACAGCAAAGGCAACAAAGGAGTGGCTCAAGAAGAAGCACATTAAGGTCATGGAGTGGCCTAGTCAGTCTCCGGACCTTAATCCAATCGAAAACCTATGGAGGGAGCTCAAGCTCAGAGTTGCACAGAGACAGCCTCGAAACCTTAGGGATTTAGAGATGATCTGCAAAGAGGAGTGGACCAACATTCCTCCTAAAATGTGCGCAAACTTGGTCATCAATTACAAGAAACGTTTGACCTCTGTGCTTGCAAACAAGGGTTTTTCCACCAAGTATTAAGTCTTTTTTTGTTAGAGGGTTCAAATACTTATTTCACTCAATGAAATGCAAATCAGTTGCTATCTTTTATTTAAAGTTATTTTTTCGATTTTCCTTTTGATGTGCTATCTGCCACTGTTACAATAAACCTACCATTGAAATGATACTGTTCTGAGACTTTTCATTTCTTTGTCATTGGACAAACTTACAAAATCAGTGAGGGGTCAAATAATTATTTCCCCCACTGTAGCTTGTTTTAAATTATGTTTTGCTTTATAGATTTAAAGACAAGCTACGTAGGTCTATTACACTGTTGTTGTCATTATCATCATCATCATCATACTACTTGTTTATTATATTAACGTGGGTGCCCTATTTTTTTTTCATGCTGTATATTCTTACTTTTTTCAGAATGACTTACTCTATAAATATGTCCAACCATGATGCATTTTCTGCATATAGCCCCTTTAAATCTACATTGGGCAGGTCTGTGAAAACTTCTTCCACAATGATAACAGGGATCATTCTTTCTGGACACTTTCTGATTAGTCAATGTTGTCAGCTTATTGACACTCATCTTCATTCCTGACTGAATCTCCTGTGCATCTTTCTCTGCTGTTTCCATTTATGTGGCAATCTCCATTGCCCACTTAAATGTTGTCAGGCTCTGTTAGAAGCCTTTTTCTGGGTGCCTTCTTTTATAATCTCTTCAGTTCAGCCACATAGACGGTAATAGATTCACTTTTTATTTTTATTTGTTTGTAAAATCTGAAATGACTAAGGGTTTAGGTGCCAGGTGTGCCTGCATGATATTAACATGTAGAGAAAAAAAGGGGGTCAGTTAGCACATCCCAAAGCACCACATAATTGCAAATGCTAAACTAATAAGTTAGAGATACTTGGCAAATCGCTTTGTACAAAATTATTTGAGCCCGTCTGCCGAACGTCAAGGCAATCTCTAGTTAGATGGGTTCCTAACACTAAATATACCTGTTATGTGCCATAGCGGCTATCATATAATTCAGAAAGTGTAGGTTCCACTCACATGCTGGGCCCACCTGAATTTCTGTCATTTTCAGTGCCAAAATGGCCTCCATTATATTCAGGGAAGGCAGTTACCAGCATGCACGCCGGGCTTACTCCACACCACCCCTGGCGCCACATGGTCACCAAGGACTGCAATGAGAGTCCACACACTATCTCTCTCCTGGTGCCAGATGGCTTCAATGAGTGAGGGGGAGCAGGCCAAGCTATATACTAACACTAATTAAAATCACCCTGTGGGACAGACGAGCTGGTCAGGAGTGCACGACTGAGGAGGCAGCCACACCTCCAGCACAAACTGTAGAGAAAAAAGGGGGGCAGTCAGCACATCCCAAAGCACCACATAATTGCAAATGCTAAACTAATAAGTTAGAGATACTTGGCAAATCGTTTTGTACAATATTATATGAGCCCGTCTGCCGAACGTCAAGGCAATCTCTAGTTAGACGGGTTCCTAACACTAAATATACCTGTTATGTGCCATAGCGGCTATCATATAATTCAGAAAGTGTAGGTTCCACTCACATGCTGGGCCCACCTGAATTTCTGTCATTTTCGGTGCCAAAATGGCCTCCATTATATCCAGGGAAGGCAGTTACCAGCATGCACGCCGGGCCCACTCCACACCACCCCTGGCGCCACATGGTCACCAAAGACTGCAATGAGAGTCCACACACTATCTCTCTCCTGGTGCCAGATGGCTTCAGTGAGTGAGGGGGAGCAGGCCAAGCTATATACTAACACTAATTAAAATCACCCTGTGGGACAGACGAGCTGGTCAGGAGTGCACGACTGAGGAGGCAGCCACACCTCCAGCACAAACTATAGAGAAAAAAGGGGGTCAGTCAGCACATCCCAAAGCACCACATAATTGCAAATGCCTAAACTAATAAGTTAGAGATACTTGGCAAATCGTTAGAATATAACTTGGCCTGCTCCCCCTCACTCACTGAATCCATCTGGCACCAGGAGAGAGATAGTGTGTGGACTCTCATTGCAGTCCTTGGTGACCATGTGGCGCCAGGGGTGGTGTGCTGGTAACTGCCTTCCCTGGATATAATGGAGCCCATTTTGGCACCGAAAATGACAGAAATTCAGGTGGGCCCAGCATGTGAGTGCAACCTACACTTTCTGAATTATATGATAGCCGCTATGGCACATAACAGGTATATTTAGTGTTAGGAACCCGTCTAACTAGAGATTGCCTTGACGTTCGGCAAACGGGCTCAAATAATTATGTGCAAAATGATTTGCCAAGTGTCTCTAACTTATTAGTTTAGCATTTGCAATTATGTGCTGCTTTGGGATGTGCTGACTGACCCCCTTTTTTCTCTACAGTTTGTGCTGCAGGTGTGGCTGCCTCCTCAGTCGTGCACTCCTGACCAGCTCGTCTGTCCCACAGGGTGATTTTAATTAGTGTTAGTATATAGCTTGGCCTGCTCCCCCTCACTCACTGAAGCCATCTGGCACCAGGAGAGAGATAGTGTGTGGACTCTCATTGCAGTCCTTGGTGACCATGTGGCGCCAGGGGTGGTGTGGAGTGGGCCCGGCGTGCATGCTGGTAACTGCCTTTCCTGGATAAAATGGAGGCCATTTTGGCACCGAAAATGACAGAAATTCAGGTGGGCCCAGCATGTGAGTGTAACCTACACTTTCTGAATTATATGATAGCCGCTATGACACATAACAGGTATATTTAGTGTTAGGAACCCGTCTAACTAGAGATTGCCTTGACGTTCGGCAGTCGGGCTCAAATAGTTTTGTACAAAACGATTTGCCAAGTATCTCTAACTTATTAGTTTAGCATTTGCAATTATGTGGTGCTTTGGGATGTGCTGACTGACCCCCTTTTTTCTCTACAGTTTGTGCTGGAGGTGTGGCTGCCTCCTCAGTCGTGCACTCCTGACCAGCTCGTCTGTCCCACAGGGTGATTTTAATTAGTGTTAGTATATAGCTTGGCCTGCTCCCCCTCACTCACTGAAGCCATCTGGCACCAGGAGAGAGATAGTGTGTGGACTCTCATTGCAGTCCTTGGTGACCATGTGGCGCCAGGGGTGGTGTGGAGTGGGCCCGGCGTGGATGCTGGTAACTGCCTTCCCTGGATATAATGGAGGCCATTTTGGCACCGAAAATGACAGAAATTCAGGTGGGCCCAGCATGTGAGTGGAACCTACACTTTCTGAATTATATGATAGCCGCTATGGCACATAACAGGTATATTTAGTGTTAGGAACCCGTCTAACTAGAGATTGCCTTGACGTTCGGCAGACGGGCTCAAATAATTTTGTACAAAACGATTTGCCAAGTATCTCTAACTTATTAGTTTAGCATTTGCAATTATGTGGTGCTTTGGGATGTGCTGACTGACCCCCTTTTTTCTCTACATGATATTAACATGATCTGTAAAGCTGCATTCAGCAGGTTTCATAGGGGCTGTAAGACTGCATAGCAACCCCCACCCGCCAAAGGCACTCTCTTCTCAGCATCAAGATTATCTGTGAAATATTGTTCAAGTTATTCAATATACCTCAGCCAGTTATGTACACCACAATCAAACGTGTCCATTTTACCAATATAGGCGGCCTTCTTGGAATGGTGGTTTGATGACAGAGAAAAGAAAAATGATGCCTGTGTCCTCATATGAAAATAATAAACTGATTATATGATTTTATTAGCAGGTTCTTGTCTTTCTCATTTACAATTGTTGTGTTTTTTTGGAACAGGAGACTAGAACAACTGACAAAACAATCAAGAACAGCAAATGTTTTAGGATATGAAATAAATCCCTGCACTAATATTACAATGTCAATACATTTTTCTAATACATATCTAATGCATAACATTAACAAACCTGAATTTTTAGTGATTCACTTCGGGAGAGAGAGAGACTAGTAGGTTACTGTACTCTGTGTTTCTCGGCCACTGGGGTACTCTTTCTTATTATGGAGAGTGCCTAGTATGTGATGCATTGTGTGTGCAGAGTATTGTAGGGCAGGCAATACCCCTCTGGGTTTCTGGGACAGATGCTCAAATTAGCTTGAAAAAGCACTGATTTGAACAGTGTACACCACCAGGTTAGAAAAATGCATCTACCAGGAGGACCTTCAACCCCCAACAACATGGATTAGAACAGCGCAATGAGCTTTCCATTGAGACTAGAATAGAGTGGTAAGAGGAGGTCCTCCCTTTGTCTTTTCATTTGTCCCCCCACCCCAATTCCCTGTTTTTACTCATATCTCACTCATATATAATACTGCAGAGAGTTAAAACCCCAATACCTCATGTACCTGACACAGTCACCATAATGTATAACTGACATCATATATCTGTACACACTGCATCTATTATACCTTGTAAGGGCCCAATTTAGATTTTTGCTATGGCACTCAGTGATTTCTAAGTACGCTCCTGGTCCCTCCCCAACTTTGGTTCGGGCAGAATTGGTTATAAAATTTGTGTCCGGACTGATTTATTTTTTTAATTTGGCCAACCTAAAATGAACCAAAACTTAAAAGCTTTGCTCATATCTAATATATACAGACAAATTAGTTCAATTTTAATAAATATGCTTGATATTGCAGGTTTAGATAAATCAGTATGGTATATGCAGTAGTAGAGTTATACACTAGTGAGCTTGTCATTTGTTTTCTTGCAAAGTATATTAGTTGCATTACACCAGCTACTAAACTCCTAGTAGGGTTTCTGTGCCTGTTACTACAGAGATTAGTAATAGGGTGTGCACTTAAAAACCTCGATTACACTAAGCCTTTAACTTCAGAACTTAAATGCTGTTTCCAAATGGCAGGATATAAATTGAACCACTTTAAATTAATTAAAAATCATTACCTCTTTGCTGATGACTAAAAACCATTGCAAATATATGAATCACTATATTCTGTAAGGAGTACGTTTTTACCTGTTTACAGAAATAGTACCAACTTCAGGACAAATTTGTAGTTACTGTATGTGACACTGATGAGTTAAAAAAAATACGGTTAAATACAAACTTTCTTTGCATGTGTTGTACCTAAGGTGCTATTACAGTATCTGATAAAATACTTCTGCTCTCTGTCTGAAAATGTTAGACCCAGAATTATTCCCGATATATGTGTAATAAACCTAAAAATTATGCTGATCATTATTAAGGCCCCTTTCACACAGTCGATAATAACACGCGGGTTCAATGCGTGAGGTGAACGCATTACACCTGCACTGAATCTGGACCCATTCACTTCAATGGGGCTGTGCAGATGAGCGGTGATTATCATGCATCACTTGTGCGTTGCGTGAAAATCACAGCATGTTCTCTATTCTGCATTTTTCACGCAACGCATGCCCCATAGAAATGAATGGGGCTGCGTGAAAATCGCAAGCATCCACAAGCAAGTGCGGACGCGGTGCGATTTTCATGCATGGTTGCTAGGAGATGATAGCGATGAGCAACCCCGGACCCCATTAAAGACAATTCACTGTATTATTTTCCCTTATAACATTGTTATAAGGGAAAAAAATAGTATTCTTATTACAGAATGCTTAGTAAAATGTGCCTTGAGGAGTTAAAATATAAAAAAAAATTACTCACCTCATGCACTTGAACGCGCAGCCGGCATCGTCTTCTTTCTTCTTTCCTTTGATGATGTAATAGCGCTCACCACGTGATGAACGTGGTTACATCAGCGCAGGTCCTGCTGAATGACGATAGAACAAGAATTTTCTATCTTCATTCAGAAGGACCTGCGCTGACGTCACCGTGCTCACCTCGCCATAGACCTCAATTGGCTGTGTATGAACTTCTGTAAATGAATTTCATATGTCACTTCAAAGACAGTGTAGTGGGAGGGAAGCATGCACTTTTCTTCCTAAAATATATTACAAAGTTTACTATTGACACTTAAACTATTAATTATAAAATAAATAATTAAATAAAGAAATAAATAAAAATATTTAGGTACTCTTTAACAGTGAATTTTACGGTGACCTTCCTTTAAAAATTGTTTTAAATTTACGGTTTATCCTAAGAATAAGCATTCAGTAGGTTATCACAGGGATATGTCCACCATACCTCTACCAATCAGCAAAAACTGGGGTTCCAGTGTACACCTTGGCCCCTTTAATATCAATCCCGGAACAGTTTCTGTGCCTAGTACTGCAGCTTGGTCTCATTCAAATGAGGTCCTGTCATTCTTAAAATTGTTTTGGTGTCTGTCACGGTCCCTCAGGTGACTGGTGTCAGGAGATCAGGGAGACTGGCTGAGCGTGGAGGAATCTAACAGCCTCCTTGATCTCTCTTGATTCAGTGTTGATAGGGTTAATGACCACTTCACTTTTCTCAGCTGTTGCTCAGTGGTCATCACTTCTACCTTTTATAGTCTCACCCCACCTGTCTGACTATGCGGTAGATAGCGTAATTTGGGTTTGGCTGAGCTGGTGTGAGGTCGTCTTTGGTGTTCCTGTTTGTCCATCTCTACAGAAATAAGTGTTTCTTTTGTTTGTGTTTGTTATATTGACTGTTGTTGTATCTGGGCCTGAGACAGAGACTTCCATTCGTCAATCTGGGGAGGAATGGGTTGTCTCTCGTCCTAACCTTATTCCAGGACCTTATAAGGAAATCAGGGCCTAGGTTTCCTGCATATGAATATTCCTATCTTCAAGGTCTATTCATATTGATGGGTAGTCAGGGCCCGGATTAGGGTTGTCTAGGCGGTGACCTGTTTCTTCCCTAATTTCCAGTCCCAGTTACTGTTCCCCTTCCCACCTGTGTTCAGTGTCGAGTTTCCTCCCCACACTGATCGTGACATTATCAACCGCCACAAAAACCACCATTTCGTTCAGGTCAGTGCAGCTATGGATTCTATGTCTGTACTGGTTGAACAGGTACAGGGACTGTCTTTGGAGGTAGCTGACCTCCGCACGATTCAGAGACCGCAGACTGGTTCCAATGGTGGGTATCAGGCCTGCCCTGAACCTAAGGATGCCCTCCCGGACATCTGGGGGTAGTGACAATTTCATTTGGTTCAGGGAATCGTGTAAATTGTACTTTAGTCTGCGTCCATACTCTTCTGGGGATGAGTGTCATCGTGTGGGTATGATCATTTCTTTGCTTAAGGATGATGCAAGGATGATGTCTTGGGCTTTTTCTCTGCCGACTGGATCACCGTCCCTCCAGTCGGTAGATGAATGTTTTAGAGCTTTGGGTCTTATTTATGATGACCCGGATCGAATGTCTCAGGCTGAGACCAAGTTACGTGGTTTACGGCAGGGAGAACACTCTGCGGAGATCTATTGCTCTGAATTTAGGAGATGGGCTATGGATACAGAGTGGAATGATCCTGCTCTCCGTAGCCAGTTCTGTCAGGGTCTATCTGAGAGGCTGCAGTACACATTGGCCTTTCATGAAAAACCTGAGTCATTGGAAGAAGCCATGTCCCTTGCTGTACGTCTGGATAGACGCCTGAGGGGGAGATCTAAGGGTCCTCATCCTCAGGACGTACTGTCAAATAAGGTGGCGGCTTCCTTTGACACTTATGGTAAAGAGACACCTGTGGTTATGTCTTGTGAGGAGCCTATGCAGTTGGGGGAAGCTACTCCTGGGACTGCTGGTAAGAGCTCTGGTCATAGGAAGGGAGTCTGTTTTTGTTGTGGAAAAAAGGGACATTTTGTGAATATTTGTCCGTACATTCAGCGTGAAGGTGCAAACAAAAGAAAAACGCTTAATCCTCACATTACTATAGGTGGTGTGGGTGGGGAGCAAGAAAACTTACTTTTGTCATTTACTGGTACTACCTGATTTCTCCTGTCGGCCGAGGTGGCGCTAGAGCCCAAAATTGTGGAAATCGAGGTATTTATCGACAGTGGGGCTGGGGATAACCTGATTGATGGACAGTTTGTTCGTGTTCATGGGTTGACTACTTGTGCACTAGAGAAAAGAATTTCTGTCTTTGCAATTGATTCTGCACCTCTTACCCAAAAATGCCTGTCGCAGGTGGCAAATGACATCCATTTAAGAGTGGGTGATTTTTATCAGGAATCTGTCTCATGTTATGTGTTGGAGGGTCTGCCTACTCCGATGGTATTGGGCTTGCCATGCTTAAGCAAACATAAACCTACCATCGACTGGCAAGCGAGACAGATTCTCGATTGGAGTGATTTTTGCATGGACAACTGTCTTAATACGTCTTTCTCTGTGGTCACCACTAAAACTGCACCCTTGTTCATTTCCGAATTTTCTGATGTGTTTCCTGAGAGTGGTAACCAGGAGTTACCCCTGCATCGGGAGTATGATTGTCCCGTCAATCTTATTCTTCGAGCTAAACTGCTCAAATCTCGGTTGTATAGTCTTTTGAAGACCGAAAGAAAGGCTATGCGAGAGTATGTCACTGAGAGCTTGGCGAAGGGTCATATCAGACCATCCAAATCCCCAGTGGCTGCTGGGTTTTTCTTTGTAAAAAAAAAAGATGGTACCGTTAGACCATGTCTGGACTTCCATGAGCTCAACCGTATTTCCATCCGTGATCTTTACCCCCTCCCTTTGATTACGGATTTGTTTAATCAAATTGTCAGTGCCAAGGTGTTCTCTAAATTGAATCTGAGGGGGGCATATAATTTGTTAAGGATCAAAGAGGGGGACGAATGGAAGGTGGCCTTTAATACCCCTGAGGGTCATTTTGAGAATCTGATCATGCCTTTTTCGGTTAACCAATGCTCCTACGGATGCTTTGTCGTGCAGCTTTCCTGGGGGGGGGGCGTAATTCTAAAGATGCTAGTCCTATTTTGTCTGAAGGGGTAGTCATATCTGCCTTATATCCTGATCTTGAGGATAAGGTGTTGGAGGCTTTACCGGACTCTTGTCCTCCAGGGAAATTGTTTGTTCCTTCAGACTTACGTCACAAGGTATTTAAGGAACATCACTGTACTGTCTTGGCTGGACACCCTGGGAGTAGATCCACTGTCAATCTAATCTCACGTAGATTTTGGTGGCCGGGGCTGTGTAAGTGTGTTGAGGACTATGTGTCAGCCTGTTGTACCTGTACTCGGCCTTCTGGATCTCTTCTTCCGTTACCCATCCCGTCCAGGCCTTTAATGCATTTGTCTATGGACTTTATCACAAATTTACCGTGATCCTGGTGGTAGTTGATCGGTTTTACCAAAATGGCCCATTTTATAGCATTGCCTGCTCTACCTAATGCCAAAAATCTTGCACAGGTGTTTGTCGATAACATCGTGAAACTACATGGCATTCTCTCTGATGTGGTGTCTGATCGGGGGACTCAGTTTGTTTTCAGATTCTGGAAAGCGTTCTGTACTTGACTGGGGGTACAGTTGTCCTTTTCTTCGGCTTTTCATCCTCAGTCGAACGGACAGATGGAGCGCACCAATCAGAATCTGGATACTTACTTGAGATATTTTGTTTCGGAGAACCAAGAGGAGTGGTCTTCATTCTTGTCGTTAGCTGAGCTTGCCATTAATAACCGTAGACCGGAGTCCCCCCCCCCCACACTGATCGTGACGGGGGGGGGGGGGGGGGGGGAAACTCCACACTGAACACAAGAGGGAAGGGGAACAGTAACTGGGCCTGGAAACTAGGGAAGAAACAGGTCACCTCCTAGACAACCCTAATCCGGGCCCTGACTACCTATCAATATGAATAGGCCTTGAAGGTAGGAATATTCATATGCAGTAAACCTAGGCCCTGATTTCCCTATAATGCCCTGGAATAAGTATAGGACCAGAGAGAACCAATTCCTCCCCAGATGGACGAATGGAAGTCTCTCTCAGGCCCAGATACAACAACAGGGAATATAACAAATGCAAACAAACGGGACACTTAACTTCTGTAGAGATGGACAAACAGGAACACCAGAGAGGATCTCACACCATCTCAGCCAAACCCAAATGAAGCTATCAACCGCATAGTCAGAAGGGTAGAAGTGATGACCACTGAGCAACAGCTGAGAAAAGGGAAGTGGTCATTAACCCTATCAACACTTAATCAAGTGAAATCAAGGAGGCTGTTAGATTCCTCCACGCTCAGCCAATCTCCTTGATTTCCTGACATCAGTCACCTGAGGGACTGTGATACCCGCACACTGATTGTGATAGTGTCCCAGGGGTCATGATACCATGCATTCATAAGACTTGGGGGCATGCATTTGGAATATTCTGATATTCTGATGCATATAACCAGCCATTATAAGTCCATAATAAGAATGACTCCCATTAATAAAGAAAGTTCCAACTAAAATATCTAGTGGAAAAAACACTTTGAAATATATTTATCTACAATGTTTGCATGACACAGTTTAAGGGAATGTTCACACGATTTTGGAATTCATGCAGATTTTCTGATCGGTTTTGGTGTTGTTTTTGGTGCTTTTTTTCAGATTCCCATTTTTTAAGCTTCCCATTCAATGGGAGAATCAGCGCAGATTCTGCTCCAAGATAGAGCATACTGAAAAAGTAAGTTCTGCCTCGCATTGAAATTATTGAGAGGCTTTTTAGAGGTTTTTTGGCATGGAAAACAAGTAAAATACAGGCCAAAAAAACCTTGTGTGAACGGGCCCTAATTTAGCTTATTTTAGTTTAGTCTAATGAAATATAAAATAAGAAGTTGGCCCTAAATGCAATAGATATATTACAGTAAGAACACAATGTAAGAATTGACATTGCATAACATATTTCTGTATGCAGATGTCCCTACAGCTCTCTTTAGAGCATGTTGTACTAGAAAGTCCATATGTTAGTCATACAAAAAGTTATAGGCAATCTGTCACCAAGAATTGTATTATGCCTTGTATGGTTAGCTTAGCTGAATGCAATGATACCTTTTACTTAGTTATACATTGATTCATGCTGGAGAAAATGAATTTTTAATCCATGTGCAAATTAGCAGTTAAGTGCACTGAGGGTGAGCCCAAGCCAATCAGGGTCCACCTAGCCTTTGTGCCACCTAAAATGAAAAGTAAATTGGCGACCCCTCCCCTTGACTGTTGTAGATTTACAACGTTTATGTCAGAAAATCTAGAGCAAATGCTGCAGAATTTTTCTCAAGATCTGGCCCTAAGTTTTACCCTTTGCATTGCACTCCAAGCATGAGGCTTATAATTAAGTTCAATTGCTGTTTCATCAGACCAGATAATTTAATTCCCCAATTACTTAGTTTAGTAGGGTGGCCAGCACTAGTAAGGTCCTGGTTGTTTCAAATTTCTTCCATTTAAGAATTATGGAGGTCCCTGTGGTTTCATTGCAGCAGAGATTATTTTATACCTTTCTTCAGATCTGTACCTCATTCCTGTCTCTGGATTAAAGTCAGTTCTTTTCTCCTTATCTCTTGGTTTTTACTCTGATGTGCACTGTCAGCTGTGAGACTTTATATAGACAGGGTTATGTCTTTCCAAATCATGCCCAATCAACTGAATTTACCACAGATAATGAAGAGGAATGAGAGGTCCCTAGAACTAAATTTCAAGTATCATAGTCTGAATACTTATATCCATACAAAATGTGAGTTTTTTTCTTTTTAATAAATTTGCAAACATTTCTAAAATTCTGTTTTTAGAGTGCAGATTGTTTGGGAAAAACTTTTTTTTATTTTTGCAAAAGCCTGCAATATAAAAACATGTGAAAAAAGTGAAAGGGTCTGAAGATTTTTTGAATGCACTGTATACAAATACACATATACTTGGCATATACACACATACACACACAACATAATATATTTTTCACTAGTTACTTTAGTGAAATTCTGAAGTACAGAAAGAGTGTTAGGTGATGCATAGATATTATTAACATATGCCATTCATTTACATATGTCCCCCAAACATCGCTAACGTATGCACAAGTAGTCCATGAGACTCCATCACACCCCAAAATGAATTTGGACAACACATAAGTGAATTGATTCATGACTAACTGGATTACTTCAAAATTTTACAAAACTTTTTCCGCCAAATGAATGCAAAGCTTTCCCAATTTGGTTCGGATGAATCACATAAAACCACATACAGCACCATTTTACTGTCCATGTTGGCAGGCAAAACCACAAGGGAGGAAGGGGGATGGTCATATGACACTGGGTGGAAGTGGGGGTTTGCCCTGTGCCTCAGAGGCTGACAGACAGTCTGGATCAGCTAATCAGGGGAGCAGTAGGCAGAGATGTACCTGTGCAGAACAAGCAGAACACCATTCTGCATTGTACTTGCAACCTGGAAGGATGATGTTCAGCGGCTGTGTTTGCTAAAATAGTCTGTAGACATAAGCCACTGATATACCGTGATAGGGGATAGTATAAGAAGATTATAGGGAGATAATAGCAGATATATTTGGGAAATTTGGGTATATTAAGGGGTTTAATAAGGAATAGAGAATGGGGGAGTGAGAACTTTTCAGTATCAGGTGTATTTGCTGCCAGGCTACTGTCAGCTTAGCGTCTGTCAACTAGTTCTAAATTACAGATAATTATTTCTACACTTCCATACAAATTACATTCTTGCAAGCACCGAGGAGGAGGGGAAAGTTGGTGGAGGAGGAAGAGCAGAAGGCTGAGGAAAATAAGGTCAATCACGACACCTAATCATTTTAGTGAGGGGAGGAACCCGAAAAAAATGGGTCCTCTGGCACGCTGGCCAGAATGGTAAGTTGTATGCTTGTTTTGTTACGTAATGACAGGTGTATCATTCACATATAGCAGTTTGATGATTACATAATAGCCATGCTTTTAGAACATCACTATCAAAGCAAAACTGGGAATGCTTTCCTCCTGCAGAATGCTTTATTACCCGAAAATACTGTGCACGCAGCACGCTGCAGCTTTTGGGAAGCAGGCGCCTGCCCCCAGCATATTTTAGGCCTGTCTCCGCCCCTCACAGAGTTACTTACCTCCTGCTGTCTCATCTATCACAAACAGCAGAATCCACAGCAGTAGCCAGTTCAGTACATTGGTCTCTCAAGATTCAATGGCCTCAGTATAAAATATTTCTAACTTACAATGGTTTTTCCTGGGCCATAATAAGTTTAAACTAGACTCAACATTCAATGGCTCAGGCACAGATCTGTAATACGCCAGATTAGGGGAATTACTATTATTACAATATTTATTGTGTTTCTTATGATTCGGATATAAGCCTGTTGTAATGAAATGTTAACTATCTGTAGGTGGAGTAAAGCTGGCAGTGCTCTGCATCAGGAATGGAACATACCATTCCATTCCTCCCCCCCCCCCTTGGTAGAAGTGAAGTGAGGCAGCTCATCTGTGAGGTCCACTACAGGGAGTCTGCAGGGCCCTAGGTCACAGAAGGTCAGCAAGCAACAGTGTATTAGGCAGTAGACTGATCAAGCATCTGAGCTATCAAGACTTCGGTGCAAAAGTGGTGGGAAACAAGCTAAGACACCATCACAAAAGTCAGGGCAGGCATAGCTAAAGGTATGCCTATAAACAGGGACATAGCTATAGGCTTATGGACCCTGGTTCAAGAGTTCAGCTCGGGTCCCCTACCCTCAATACCGATTCCTAATACCAACAAACCTCTGCGCGCCCACCGTGCTCAACGGCAGTACTAAAATCTCACAGAGAAAATACATTTTAATCTGCATTACAATAATAATGATAGGGATACCATCTAAAAGTAGAGAAAAATAAAAAAAAATCTGAATGAGATAAAAATGTAGAAAAGGTAACTGTGAGAACACACAGTGGCAGACCTAGGAGCAGAATTTTTTTTTTGTAGTTAGGAGTGTTAATAGTATTTTAAAGCGCTCTCTTTAATGTATGATATACAAAACCTCTCTCTAATACATTTTCAGTGCAATCATATACAGTATGCATATTGATCATCTTCTATGAGAATAACAGCCCCCAATTTTCTATGCAATTTTGGGTGGTAATCTAAAATAATTTTTATCATATTTATATAGGAAATATAGGTATTTTACATAAGAACTGGGTTTTCATAATCCCACATAATTCCAAAATTAGATATGAGTGATTATTTGACTAGATTTAGACCTAGTGTCCATAATTTACTAGGTGTGTAGTGATGAAACTATTAAACAACAAACCAAAAACTTACCTTCAATAAATCTGCAAATTCAATAGACAGCAGTCTTTTATCTTCTTAAACAACCAATAACTGGAAACCAAATTCACCTGTAAAATGTAGGAGATT
Source organism: Bufo bufo (assembly GCF_905171765.1). Classification (NCBI taxonomy): domain Eukaryota; kingdom Metazoa; phylum Chordata; class Amphibia; order Anura; family Bufonidae; genus Bufo; species Bufo bufo. The sequence continues at coordinate 412,274,410 of NC_053392.1, forward strand.
TATTAGCATGTGGATCAATATTCATAAGGTATTATGTTCATTCAAAACAATTGCAACTTACTGGTAACTTGAACAAGGTGAACAGCGTTCTTGCCATTTTCTATCAGTCATTGATAATGAACGCCAAAACAGTCAACAAAACAAGGAAAGGAAACTGAACAAGTAAAGTTGAATGGTCATCCTATGAAAAGAAGAGGGACAGTTAATACTGGAATATATATATTAGACAATCCAAGTTTTAGAAGCATCTGCCATCACTTTCAATACACACAGAACCAATAAACCATGTATGTGTATCTTAGAGAGTGTTTTAAAAATGCTATAATGCTTTAAGAAATATATCCTATGAAAAGAAGAGGGACAGTTAATACTGGAATATATATATATATATATATATATATATATATATTAGACAATCCAAGCTTTGTAAGCATCTGCCATTACTTTCAATACACACAGAACCAATTAACCATGTACAGTATGTGTATCTTAGAGAGTGTTTTTATAATGCTTTAAGAAATATTTTTACTGTAGTCATCTCTGTGAAATACACATCTATGTTCAGGGTTATAGATGGCCTTGCGGTTCGCCCCGGCGGTCGTTTCACGGCGAACTTTGCTCGTTCGCGATTCGCCGAACATGCGAACATATGGCAATATTCGCACGCACCATATTTTTTGCATAGCGCCGTACTTTGACCCATGACACAATCAGGAGGGACAGGACAGCGAACTGGGACATTTCAGCACATGGACAACCCCCCAACCCTATAACAGAACCCGATCTGGCAGCCATTTTACATTATGTGTTTTGCCAGTGTAGGGAGAGGTTGCATTTTGGAGCAGGGACAGTTAGGGACACCAAACGCTAGCTAATAGGGCCACAAAGTCCTTTTAAGGACTGTTATAGGTGTGCTATCGATAGGTGTGATATAGAGGGGTGTGATATAGTTATAATAGAATTATATTATAGTGTATTTGTATTGTGCAGCAGTTGTGTGCAGTTCTGCTCCGATACCGCAGCTAGATAGAGGGACAAATGCTATTGGAGTAACTAATTGCAACGGGTGTGATATAACTGTTGCCCCCCAAAAAACTGCTTGAGGGCTGCAATATACCTTCTTTCACAAAATCCTGATTCAGGGGTGCTATATACCTGTTTCCGCCAAATGCTGATTGAGGGGTGCTATATACCAGTTTCCACCAAATACTGATTGAGGGGTGCTTTATACCTGTTTCCGCCAAATACTGATTGAGGGGTGCCATATACTTTCTTCCACAAAATACTGATTGAGGGGTGCTATTGCTATATACTTTCTATCACCAAATACTGATTGAGGGCTGCGATACACCTGCTTCCACAAAATACTGATTGAGGGGTGCCATATACTTGTTTCTGCCAAATACTTATTGAGGGGTGCTATATACCTGTTTCAGCCAAATACTCATTGAGGGGTGCTATATACCTTCTTCCACCAAATACTGAAATACTGATTGAGGGCTGCGATACACCTGCTTCCACAAATTACTGATTGAGGGGTGTGTGGCGAAACCAACCTCGCCACTGGGTTTTGGAGGGGCCTGGCTACCAGCCTCTTGCCCCAGGATTATGGGCCCTCTCATCAGCCCATGCAAAACTTAAACCCCATGGCGATTTGACTGTGTTTGTGGCATCTGAGCGCTCAGATCCAAACCATATGGGGACATGTGGGGTTTTGAGATGTGTGACAGAACCATCTGTCTGTGTAATTGTATTGTATGTTATGTGAGGGTACCCAGTTAGCTCATTTTATTGTATTCATGTTGTCTGAGTGCCATTTACCTAATAATATGCACTCAGACTTGAGCTGTCTGGGAATGTGTTAAATGTCTATGTGTATTGTAAAGGGTGGCACATTGTATGTTTGAGTAAGTGATGTCTGTTCCATTGTCCCCACGTGTGTATGGGCCATTCCCCTTTGTCCTGAGAGATAATTGGATTACTCCCCGATTGTCTCCAGGACAGAGAGGAAGAAACCATGATGCATTGTGGGGATGTGTTGTAATATATTGATTGGTTGTATTTCAAAACCCTGTGGGCAGTACTATGTTTTTGGTTTGTGAATAAAAGAGGCTGTATGTGAAGTACAGTCAGTTCCTGTTTTATCCTTCATCATGTTGAGGCTGATGTTTGGGTAACTGATCGACGCTGGGGATTGCTATACGCTGGGAGATTTGCTATACTCCCCTGGCTATAACTACTAGCTCTTTTAAGAGCTGTTCCTGCTCTCTGGTTTTAGGAGAGGTTCACCCACTGGATACTTGTCGTAGGTCCAGGGTGGGTAGGAGACGGTGAGACCTCAACCAAGCTTCGGTGGTTCGTGGGGTCTGCAGTGCGTACGGTGTCAAGTGGAGTGCTTGGAGTCCTCGGAAAGCACTAGGAGCAACTATCAACGGAGGTACCCGGTCGGGGTCATAGGCGTTCCGTTACATTTGGTGGCAAGCAGTGGGATGGCGTCCTAGTGTGAGGAGACACCGTTCGTGGATTTACTAAATTGAGGGCAATGCTAGTATCCGTACAGCGCCCCTAGCTACAGTAGGATGTAATCGGCTAGTCTTCGGACAGCGTTCTATGATGAGGAGGAGGAGGCAGCCGCAGACTACAGGGATGCAGACAGAAAGGAAGTCTGGTATGATGCCCTGGAAAATGCCCAGCGGCGGCGAGGTGAGAGTCTCCCCAGTTATGAGCAGCGGCTACAGAAGCGTGTGGCGATGCGGATGGGTCTCTTGGGAGAGCAGCCCCTGGATGAGTGGGTAACAGAGCTCCAGAACCTGGTATGTAAGGAGCTTTGGCTAGAGGACGCTTACCAGGCCCTAAGGTGGCATGTCATTCAACATTCCCCCTGGATGGCTGAGCACGACAGACCCGAGGGTGAGGAGTTTGATGGACCGGGGTTACTATGGGATGCCTTGGAGGAGGACATTGATCTTGGCAGCACGGAGGAGTCTAGGTTTTGGGATATCTACGACTACCGGATGGGCATGCATGTTTATGCTGACGGAAGGGAGGTGAGCAAAGACATGACCCACCTGGTAACAAGGGAGTGGGAGCTGGAGCAGACCTACCAACACCTGCTCAGCTCCATTCATCCCCAACCTACTCGACAAGCAGAGCCAGATCTGCCCTCCTGCAACTGGGAAGACTTGCCGGCGATACCCCCTGCTTCCCTACCAACTCCCAAAGTAGGGAACTTCATTGACTGGTTCTGGGAAGACCTCCCGATGGCAGGTGGAGATGGGACCGAGGTCTCTCCACCGGCCCTACAGAGATGCTGGATGGCCGGTTCAGATCCCCCACCAACCCTGCAGAAATGCCAGAAGGAGGAGGTAAGCGATTCCTCCTCTCCACAGCCGATCTGCAACAAGGTCCTGGGGATAGGATTCCCTGACCACATCCCAGTAGAAGAGCTGGCATCTGGGCAGAGGGCAGTCAGCCTCTGCCCTCCTCTATCCTCTTATCTAGAGCCTGACTCCCCACAGGCTACCCCAGCAGAAGAGCTGGCATCTGGGCAGAGTGCAGTCGGCCTCTGCCCTCCTCTATCCTCTTATCCAGAGCCTGACTCCCCACAGGCTACCCCAGCGGAAGAGCTGGCATCGGGGCAGAGCGCAGTCAGCCTCTGCCCACCAAGTACCTACAGCTCCAAGCTAGAGAGCAACAAGGAAGCAAGGAGTAGCAGATGCCCCCTCAACAGCTGGGGACATTCAGAACAGAGCCAGGCCCCAAAATTCAACAGGTCCAGTATTGGGTTGTGGGAGGACTGCCAGACTAACTCAGGTACTGACCGTGAGGTCAGGTATCTGGTTAGTCTTCCCTGGGAGGGGGAGATATGTGGCGAAACCAACCTCGCCACTGGGTTTTGGAGGGGCCTGGCTACCAGCCTCTTGCCCCAGGATTATGGGCCCTCTCATCAGCCCATGCAAAACTTAAACCCCATGGCGATTTGACTGTGTTTGTGGCATCTGAGCGCTCAGATCCAAGCCATATGGGGACATGTGGGGTTTTGAGATGTGTGACAGAACCATCTGTCTGTGTAATTGTATTGTATGTTATGTGAGGGTACCCAGTTAGCTCATTTTATTGTATTCATGTTGTCTGAGTGCCATTCACCTAATAATATGCACTCAGACTTGAGCTGTCTGGGAATGTGTTAAATGTCTATGTGTATTGTAAAGGGTGGCACATTGTATGTTTGAGTAAGTGATGTCTGTTCCATTGTCCCCACGTGTGTATGGGCCATTCCCCTTTGTCCTGAGAGATAATTGGATTACTCCCCGATTTACTCCAGGACAGAGAGGAAGAAACCATGATGCATTGTGGGGATGTGTTGTAATATATTGATTGGTTGTATTTCAAAACCCTGTGGGCAGTACTATGTTTTTGGTTTGTGAATAAAAGAGGCTGTATGTGAAGTACAGTCAGTTCCTGTTTTATCCTTCATCATGTTGAGGCTGATGTTTGGGTAACTGATCGACGCTGGGGATTGCTATACGCTGGGAGATTTGCTATACTCCCCTGGCTATAACTACTAGCTCTTTTAAGAGCTGTTCCTGCTCTCTGGTTTTAGGAGAGGTTCACCCACTGGATACTTGTCGTAGGTCCAGGGTGGGTAGGAGACGGTGAGACCTCAACCAAGCTTCGGCGGTTCGTGGGGTCTGCAGTGCGTACGGTGTCAAGTGGAGTGCTTGGAGTCCTCGGAAAGCACTAGGAGCAACTATCAACGGAGGTACCCGGTCGGGGTCATAGGCGTTCCGTTACATTTGGTGGCAAGCAGTGGGATGGCGTCCTAGTGTGAGGAGACACCGTTCGTGGATTTACTAAATTGAGGGCAATGCTAGTATCCGTACAGCGCCCCTAGCTACAGTAGGATGTAATCGGCTAGTCTTCGGACAGCGTTCTATGATGAGGAGGAGGAGGCAGCCGCAGACTACAGGGATGCAGACAGAAAGGAAGTCTGGTATGATGCCCTGGAAAATGCCCAGCGGCGGCGAGGTGAGAGTCTCCCCAGTTATGAGCAGCGGCTACAGAAGCGTGTGGCGATGCGGATGGGTCTCTTGGGAGAGCAGCCCCTGGATGAGTGGGTAACAGAGCTCCAGAACCTGGTATGTAAGGAGCTTTGGCTAGAGGACGCTTACCAGGCCCTAAGGTGGCATGTCATTCAACATTCCCCCTGGATGGCTGAGCACGACAGACCCGAGGGTGAGGAGTTTGATGGACCGGGGTTACTATGGGATGCCTTGGAGGAGGACATTGATCTTGGCAGCACGGAGGAGTCTAGGTTTTGGGATATCTACGACTACCGGATGGGCATGCATGTTTATGCTGACGGAAGGGAGGTGAGCAAAGACATGACCCACCTGGTAACAAGGGAGTGGGAGCTGGAGCAGACCTACCAACACCTGCTCAGCTCCATTCATCCCCAACCTACTCGACAAGCAGAGCCAGATCTGCCCTCCTGCAACTGGGAAGACTTGCCGGCGATACCCCCTGCTTCCCTACCAACTCCCAAAGTAGGGAACTTCATTGACTGGTTCTGGGAAGACCTCCCGATGGCAGGTGGAGATGGGACCGAGGTCTCTCCACCGGCCCTACAGAGATGCTGGATGGCCGGTTCAGATCCCCCACCAACCCTGCAGAAATGCCAGGAGGAGGAGGTAAGCGATTCCTCCTCTCCACAGCCGATCTGCAACAAGGTCCTGGGGATAGGATTCCCTGACCACATCCCAGTAGAAGAGCTGGCATCTGGGCAGAGGGCAGTCAGCCTCTGCCCTCCTCTATCCTCTTATCTAGAGCCTGACTCCCCACAGGCTACCCCAGCAGAAGAGCTGGCATCTGGGCAGAGTGCAGTCGGCCTCTGCCCTCCTCTATCCTCTTATCCAGAGCCTGACTCCCCACAGGCTACCCCAGCGGAAGAGCTGGCATCGGGGCAGAGCGCAGTCAGCCTCTGCCCACCAAGTACCTACAGCTCCAAGCTAGAGAGCAACAAGGAAGCAAGGAGTAGCAGATGCCCCCTCAACAGCTGGGGACATTCACAACAGAGCCAGGCCCCAAAATTCAACAGGTCCAGTATTGGGTTGTGGGAGGACTGCCAGACTAACTCAGGTACTGACCGTGAGGTCAGGTATCTGGTTAGTCTTCCCTGGGAGGGGGAGATATGTGGCGAAACCAACCTCGCCACTGGGTTTTGGAGGGGCCTGGCTACCAGCCTCTTGCCCCAGGATTATGGGCCCTCTCATCAGCCCATGCAAAACTTAAACCCCATGGCGATTTGACTGTGTTTGTGGCATCTGAGCGCTCAGATCCAAGCCATATGGGGACATGTGGGGTTTTGAGATGTGTGACAGAACCATCTGTCTGTGTAATTGTATTGTATGTTATGTGAGGGTACCCAGTTAGCTCATTTTATTGTATTCATGTTGTCTGAGTGCCATTCACCTAATAATATGCACTCAGACTTGAGCTGTCTGGGAATGTGTTAAATGTCTATGTGTATTGTAAAGGGTGGCACATTGTATGTTTGAGTAAGTGATGTCTGTTCCATTGTCCCCACGTGTGTATGGGCCATTCCCCTTTGTCCTGAGAGATAATTGGATTACTCCCCGATTTACTCCAGGACAGAGAGGAAGAAACCATGATGCATTGTGGGGATGTGTTGTAATATATTGATTGGTTGTATTTCAAAACCCTGTGGGCAGTACTATGCTTTTGGTTTGTGAATAAAAGAGGCTGTACGTGAAGTACAGTCAGTTCCTGTTTTATCCTTCATCATGTTGAGGCTGATGTTTGGGTAACTGATCGACGCTGGGGATTGCTATACGCTGGGAGATTTGCTATACTCCCCTGGCTATAACTATGTGGCAATGTGAACATTGAGGTGTTGTTTCCCCAGGTTCCAGTCCGGGACTTAGGGCATGCTCATGTCCAGGGATCCTATTTAATCCTGCTAATGGATCCTGGGTGTGTCTCACTCTGGAGAGTGTGCAGACAGAGGCCTGGTGAGGCTCTGTCAGTGTGGTCTCAGCTAGGCAAGGCTGAGGGGCCACGAGGCTATGCAATAGCCTGGACTTTGGGGGACTCAGCGACACCCAGGAACAAGCATTGAAAGGTCAGAGTCAGGAGGACTGCTAGACAACAACCCCCTCCAAAGGTACTGCATTTGTTACAGCCTGAGGGCTGGTGGACTGTATGTCTGGGGTAAGCCGCACCTGGTTCCATGTGTGAACGCTATCGTATAGCCGAGTTAGGGATACGATGTTTATTATGTTTAGGTAGAGCCCAGACGGGCAGGCTTTTGTTTTATGCCATGTTGTGTATGAAGAGTGTAAAATAAATTGCACTGTTTGGACCTGAAACCCAGTGGTTATGAAGATCCTTGTGAGAATGACCCCCGAATAAGAGGCAATCCCTTACAACTACTAGCTCTTTTAAGAGCTGTTCCTGCTCTCTGGTTTTAGGAGAGGTTCACCCACTGGATCCTTGTCGTAGGTCCAGGGTGGGTAGGAGACGGTGAGACCTCAACCAAGCTTCGGCGGTTCGTGGGATCTGCAGTGCGTACGGTGTCAATTGGAGTGCTTGGAGTCCTCGGAAAGCACTAGGAGCATCTATCAACGGAGGTACCCGGTCGGGGTCATAGGCGTTCCGTTACAGGGTGCTATTGCTATATACCTTCTTCCACCAAATACTGATTGAGGGCTGCGATACAGCTGCTTCCACAAAATACTGATTAAGGAGTGTTATATACCTGTTTCCTCCAAATACCGATTGAGGGGAGCTATATACTTGTTTCTGCCAAATACTGATTGAGGGGTGCCATATACCTTCTTCCACTAAATACTGATTGAGGGGTGCTATTGCTATATACCTTCTTCCACCAAATACTGATTGAGGGCTGCGATACACCTGCTTCCACAAAATACTGATTGAGGGGTGCCATATACCTGTTTCCGACAAATACTGATTGAGGGGTGCTATATATCTGTTTCCACCAAATACTGATTGAGGGGTGCCACATACCTTCTTCCACAAAATACTGATTGAGGGGTCCTATTGTTATATTCCTTCTTCCACCAAATACTGATTGAGGGCTGCGATACACCTGCTTCCACATATACCTGTTTCCTCCAAATACCGATTGAGGGGAGCTATATACCTATTTCCGCCAAATACTGATTGAGGGATGTTATATACCTGTTTCCGCCAAATAATGATTGAGGGGTGCCATATACCTTCTTCCACTAAATACTGATGGGGTGCTATTGCTATATACACTACAGACCAAAAGTTTGAACACACCTTCTCATTCAAAGAGTTTTCTTTATTTTCATGACTATGAAAATTGTAGATTCACACTGAAGGCATCAAAACTATGAATTAACACATGTGGAATTATATAAATAACAAACAAGTGTGAAACAACTGAAAATATGTCATATTCTAGGTTCTTCAAAGTAGCCACCTTTTGCTTTGATTACTGCTTTGCAAACTCTTGGCATTCTCTTGATGAGCTTCAAGAGGTAGTCCCCTGAAATGGTTTTCACTTCACAGGTGTGCCCTGTCAGGTTTAATAAGTGGGATTTCTTGCCTTATAAATGGGGTTGGGACCATCAGTTGCGTTGAGGAGAAGTCAGGTGGATACACAGCTGATAGTCCTACTGAATAGACTGTTAGAATTGGTATTATGGCAAGAAAAAAGCAGCTAAGTAAAGAAAAACGAGTGGCCATCATTACTTTAAGAAATGAAGGTCAGTCAGTCAGCCGAAAAATTGGGAAAACTTTGAAAGTAAGGGCTATTTGACCATGAAGGAGAGTGATGGGGTGCTGCGCCAGATGACCTGGCCTCCACAGTCACCGGACCTGAACCCAATCGAGATGGTTTGGGGTGAGCTGGAACGCAGAATGAAGGCAAAGGGGCCAACAAGTGCTAAGCATCTCTGGGAACTCCTTCAAGACTGTTGGAAGACCATTTCAGGGGACTACCTCTTGAAGCTCATCAAGAGAATGCCAAGAGTGTGCAAAGCAGTAATCAAAGCAAAAGGTGGCTACTTTGAAGAACCTAGAATATTACATATTTTCAGTTGTTTCACACTTGTTTGTTATGTATATAATTCCACATGTGTTAATTCATAGTTTTGATGCCTTCAGTGTGAATCTACAATTTTCATAGTCATGAAAATAAAGAAAACTCTTTGAATGAGAAGGTGTGTCCAAACTTTTGGTCTGTACTGTACCTGTTCCACAAAATACTGATTGAGGGCTGAAATACACCTGCTTCCACAATATACTGATTAAGGGGTGCCATATACCTGTTTCCTCCAAATACCGATTGAGGGGAGCTATATACCTGTTTCCGCCAAATACTGATTGAGGGTGCCATATACCTTCTTCCACCAAATACTGATTGAGGGCTGCGATACACCTGCTTCCACAAAATACTGATTGAGGGGTGCCATATACCTGTTTCTGCCAAATATTGATTGAGGGGTGCTATATACCTGTTTCTGACAAATTCTGATTGAGGGGTGCCATATACCTTCTTCCACAAAATACTGATTGAGGGTTGCGATACACCTGCTTCAGCAAAATATTGATTGAGGGGTGCCATATACCTGTTTCCGCCAATACTGATTGAGGGGTGCCATATACCTGTTTCCGCTAAATACTGATTGAGGGGTGCTATATACCTGTATCCGCCAAATACTGATTGAGGGGTGAGATATACCTTCTTCAACAAAATACTGATTGAGGGGTGCTATTGCTATATACCTTTTTCCAACAAATACTGATTGAGGGCTGCGATATACCTTCTTCCACAAATACTGCTCTTCTCTACGGACTTAGGCAGAGGGCATTTAGAAAATGACAGGCAGAGGAAGAGGCAGACCGTTCCGCAGGGATGGTAGGGGTCGGGCAGGTGCACCAGGCCGGAGCCTAAGTGGGAAGTTGGAAAAGGCGCGTGCAATAACTTCAAAGGGCGCACCAGAGTTGGTTGAGTGGCTCACTCAGCCTACCGCTTCTGCACCCTCCTCATCCTCTGCATCTGCACCCTCCTCACTGTGGCGAAACCAACCTCGCCACTGGGTTTTGGAGGGGCCTGGCTGCTGGCCTCTTGCCCCAGGATTATGGGCCCTCTCATCAGCCAGGCCTCATTTGTTCACAAAGGACTTGAACTAACTTGAACTCCTGGTCTAAGTCGTGCCATTGTGGGATGTTAATTGTTTGTGTATTGAAAAGGGTTGTGACATTGTATGTTTAAATGGTCAGGAAATGCTGGGTGTGTTTCTATTGTGCCATTGTCCCATTGTGTGTTTAAAGGGTGATGTCTGTCCTGTTGTCTGCACATGTGTATTGGTGACTTCTCTTTGTCTTGAGAGATAATTGGATTACGCCTCGGGTGTCTCCAGGGCAGAGAGGAGGAAACCATGATGCGTTGTGGGGATGTATTGTCTCTGTGTATCCTACAGTGCTGCATATCTGTCCTATGTCACAAGTCTTCATTCTGGTCCCCTAGGGGCGTGTACACTAGATGGGCTTGGTTGTTTTATACCTGCCTGTGGGCGGACCTGTAATTGCAACAACTGTAATAAAAACCAGGCTGGGTGTGCCAGCACCTCAGACCACTGCTTGACCCTCAACACGGAGCCTTGTCTCGTTATTGGGGGGATCCGCTGTACGCTGTTAGAGACTGATTGCCAGGAGTGTAAGCTGATTCCTGTTCATCTGCTAGCAGCTATTCGTGAGGTTCCAATTTGGAGTGCTACTTTGTATCCAGTTCGGGAGTTGGGTGTTCTGCAGTAGCTGTGCCGGTCTCTCAGAAAGGGGCACATAGCCTAAACGGATTTTAACCCCTTGTCTGCTGAAACGGTCCGTTACATTGGTGGCAGCAGTGGGATCGTTCCTACAGCCAGAAGGACAGCTACAGGAGACACCATTTCTGTGGATTCTACAATTTAAGGGCAACGCATGTCCCAGTACAGCGTCCCTGACAGCAGCAGGATGGAACCAGCAGTGTTATACGAGGAGGAGGACCTGAATGGCCGGGATGCATTAAGGAAAGACATCTGGTACCAGGCCCTGGATAGTGTACAATACCAGCGGGGTGAGAGTCTCCCCAGTGAAGAGCAGCGGTTGCAGAAGCAAGTGGCCCTGCGGATGCCCTTCCTGGGAGAGCAGCCCCTGGAGGAATGGGTGAAGGATCTAGAGCACCGGGTATGGCAGGAGCTATGGCTGGAGGATGCCTACCAGGCGCTTTGGTGGTATATGGCACAGTATATACCCTGGACAGCCGAACATGACAAGCCAGAGGGAGAGGCGTTTGATGGTCCTGGCTTGTTATGGGAGTCCTTTGCAGAGCCTGACTTCGGGAGCCCTGCACAGTCCAGACTTCAGGACATTTTCTATGAGAGGGAGGCTAGGCATGAGTGGGATGACCCCCATGAGGTAGAGCAAGACCTGGCTCACCTAGCAACCCTGGAGTGGGAACTGGAGCAGGACTACCGAGATCTCTTCCACTCCATTGAGAAGGCTCAGCAGGACGGTAAGGTGACAGACCCAGATCCAGACCCATTCAGCTGGGCAGATATTGTAGAGTGTTACTGGGAAGGACCCCAGGTGGCCGGTAGAGATGGGACCGAGGTCTCTCCACCGGTCCTGCAGGGAATTGGGAGCCCAGTCTCCATTCCCCAGCGGCAGTGTGAATTGCAGGGAATTGGGAGCCCAGTCTCCATTCCCCAGCGGCAGTGTGAAGTGCAGGGAGAGGAGAGCAGCGTCCTCCCTCCCCAGCGGCACGCTGAGTTACAGGGGGCAGAGGTAGTTGTTCCTGCCCCCCAGCAGCAGAGTGATATGCCGGGAAGGCAGTGTGAAATGCAAGGAGAGGAGAGCAGCGTCCTCCCTCCCCAGCGGCAGGCTGAGTTACAGGGGGCAGAGGTAATTGTTCCTGTCCCCCAGCAGCAGCATGATTTTTTGGGAATTGGGAGCCCAGTCTCCATTCCCCAGCGGCCGAGTGATGTACAGGGAATTGGGAGCCCATTCTCCATTCCCCAGCGGCAGGCGGAGTTACAGGGGGCAGAGACAGTCGGTCCTGTCCCCCAGCGGCAGAGTGTCCAGCAGGGAATAGAGATCCCAGTCTCCTTTCCCCAGCAGCAGGACACTGTATTGGGAGCGGAGACGGTCGGTCGCCCTCCCCAGCGGCTGGAACTATGTATGGGAGAGGAGCTCATTACCCCCTCTCCCCAGCGGCAGCTTAACGCACCAGGGGGAGACAGTAAGCCCCACAACAGTGCAGATGGGACCGTGGTCTCTGCACTTACAGCACAGGGGGTAGAGACAGTCGGTCTCCCCCTCCAACAACCAGGTACCAACCAGGCTTCTTCCATGGTAACGCTGGCACCAGGGCAGAGTACCGCTGATACCTGCCCACATAGCAACCTCCACTCCAAGCCAGGGAGCAACACAGAGACCGGGAGTACCAGCTACCAACATAACCTTGGTGGACTCACGGGACCGAGACAGGCTACCAAATGCAACAGGTCCAGTATTGGATTGTGGGTGGACTGCCAGACTAACTCAGGTACTGACCGTGATGTCAGGTACCTGGTTAGTCTTCCCTGGGAGGGGGAGATGTGTGGCGAAACCAACCTCGCCACTGGGTTTTGGAGGGGCCTGGCTGCTGGCCTCTTGCCCCAGGATTATGGGCCCTCTCATCAGTCAGGCCTCATTTGTTCACAAAGGACTTGAACTAACTTGAACTCCTGGTCTAAGTCGTGCCATTGTGGGATGTTAAATGTCTGTGTATTGAAAAGGGTTGTGACATTGTATGTTTAAATGGTCAGCTTGGGAGGAAATGCTGGGTGTGTTTCTATTGTGCCATTGTCCCATTGTGTGTTTAAAGGGTGATGTCTGTCCTGTTGTCTGCACATGTGTATTGGTGACTTCTCTTTGTCTTGAGAGATAATTGGATTACGCCTCGGGTGTCTCCATGGCAGAGAGGAGGAAACCATGATGCATTGTGGGGATGTATTGGAGTCCAGGAGAAATGGACTACTTAAAAGGTGCATTATTGAAGGCAACAGAAAATTGCATTAGACTTGTCAGTAAAAGCAAAAAAAGGAGGAGACCACTGTGGTACTCAGCAGAAGTGGCCCAAATCATTAAAAATAAAAAGCTAGCATTTTGTAATTATAAAAAAAAACAGAGCAATGAAGATAAGGAAATCTACAAGATTAGGCAGAGAGAGGCCAAGCAAGTTATAAGTACTTCTAAAGCGCAGGCAGAAGAAAAACTAGCTCAGTCTATGAAAAAAAGGGGATAAGACATTCTTCAGATATATAAATGAAAAAAGGAAATTAAAACAAGGAATAACTAAATTAAAAACAAAGGACGGAAGGTATGTAGAAGAGAATAAAGAGCTAGCCGACTGCCTTAATGAATACTTCTGTTCAGTTTTTACAAAAGAAAAAGGAGAAGGACCTCCACTAGAAAGAATGACTAATAAATCGTTGGATGCATGTATCTTTACAGAGGAAGATGTTCTAAGTTTGCTGTCTAAGGTGAAGACAAATAAGTCACAGGGGCCTGATGAGATACACCCAAAATTATTAAAAGAGCTTAGTGGTGAGCTGGCAAAACCGTTAACAGATTTATTTAACCAATCATTAGTAACAGGAGTCGTCCCGGAAGATTGGAAATTGGCAAATGTCGTGCCTATTCACAAGAAAGGTAGTAGGGAGGAATCGAGCAACTATAGACCAGTGAGTCTGACATCAATAGTAGGCAAATTAATGGAAACCCTATTAAAAGATAGGATTGTGGAACATCTAAAATCCCATGGATTGCAAGATGAAAAACAACATGGGTTTACTTCAGGGAGATCATGTCAAACAAATCTTATAGATTTTTTTGACTGGGTGAATAAAATAATAGACGGTGGAGGTGCAGTAGACATCGCATATCTAGATTTTAGTAAGGCTTTTGACACTGTACCACATAGAAGACTTATCAATAGACTGCAATCATTGAGCATGGACTCCCATATTGTTGAGTGGATTAGGCAGTGGCTGAGTGACAGACAGCAGAGGGTTGTAGTCAATGGAGAATATTCAAAACAAGGTCATGTTACCAGTGGGGTTCCACAGGGATCTGTACTGGGACCGATTTTGTTTAATATCTTCATAAGTGATATTGCAAAAGGCCTCGATGGTAAGGTTTGTCTTTTTGCTGATGACACAAAGATTTGTAATAGGGTTGATGTTCCTGGAGGGAAACGCCAAATGGAAAAGGATTTAGGAAAACTAGAAGAATGGTCAGAACTCTGGAAACTGAAATTTAATGTGGATAAGTGCAAGATAATGCACCTGGGGCGTAAAAACCCAAGGGCAGAATATAGAATATTTGACACAGTCCTGACCTCAGTATCTGAGGAAAGGGATTTAGGAGTAATTATTTCAGAAGACTTAAAGGTGGGAAGACAATGTAATAGAGCAGCACGAAATGCCAGCAGAATGCTTGGATGTATAGGGAGAGGTATAAGCAGTAGAAAGAGTGAAGTGCTTATGCCGCTGTACAGAACACTGGTGAGACCTCACTTGGAGTATTGTGCGCAGTACTGGAGGCCATATCTCCAGAAGGATATAGATACTCTAGAGAGAGTTCAGAGAAGAGCTACTAAACTAGTACATGGATTGCAGGATAAAACTTACCAGGAAAGGTTAAAGGACCTTAATATGTATAGCTTGGAAGAAAGAAGAGACAGAGGGGATATGATAGAAACTTTTAAATACATAAAGGGAATCAACTCGGTAAAGGAGGAGAGCATATTTAAAAGAAGAAAAACTACCACAAGAGGACACAGTTTTAAATTAGAGGGGCAAAGGTTTAAAAGTAATATAAGGAAGTATTACTTTACTGAGAGAGTAGTGGATGCATGGAATAGCCTTCCTGCAGAAGTGGTAGCTGCAAATACCGTGAAGGGGTTTAAGCATGCATGGGATAGGCATAAGGCCATCCTTCATATAAGATAAGGGCCCGGGGCTATCCATAGTATTCAGTATATTGGGCAGACTAGATGGGCCAAATGGTTCTTATCTGCCGACACATTCTATGTTTCTATGTTTCTATGTTTCTATGTATTGTCTCTGTGTATCCTACAGTGCTGCATATCTGTCCTATGTCACAAGTCTTCATTCTGGTCCCCTAGGGGCGTGTACACCAGATGGGCTTGGTTGTTTTATACCTCCCTGTGGGCGGACCTGTAATTGCAACAACTGTAATAAAAACCAGGCTGGGTGTGCCAGCACCTCAGACCACTGCTTGACCCTCAACACGGAGCCTTGTCTCGTTATTGGGGGGGATCCGCTGTACGCTGTTAGAGACTGATTGCCAGGAGTGTAAGCTGATTCCTGTTCGTCTGCTAGCAGCTATTCGTGAGGTTCCAGTTTGGAGTGCTACTTTGTATCCAGTTCGGGAGTTGGGTGTTCAGCAGTAGCTGTGCCGGTCTCTCAGAAAGGGGCACATCGCATAAACGGATTTTAACCCCTTGTCTGCTGAAACGGTCCGTTACACTCACTCTCTGCTGTGAGCACCCCCAGACACCACCACCACCACCATAGCCCTTCCACTCGAGTCAGAGGAATTATTTTCCCATGCATTCCCAGACCATACCGATGCGCAGCCATTCTTGGCATCGGATGAGGAAGCGGAGGTAGGAACGGACGCCACCCAGCGGTCTGACGACAGTACCCAGATCAGCTCAAGGAGGGTGGTCCTCGCTGTTGCTGCCTACTCCAAGATCTCTAATGTCAGTGGTGGTGAAGGTGGCGATGATGACGTGTCGATGGACGTCACATGGGTGCCCACAGGAGAGGAAGAGGAGGGGAGTTCAAAGAGAGAGATGGAGCAGCAGATAGGGAGGAGAAGCAGGCAGAACTCGCAGTGCACAGGAGGCAAAAAGCAGACTGCAAATGTATCTTGAGCAAGCCATCCACCATGCACGATCACATCTTGTGCTCCCAGGACGCCGGCACATGGCTCCGCAGTGTGGGCTTTTTTTAACGTGTCAGCTGCTGATAATAGTGTTGCCATCTGCAGCCTATGCTGTCAACGCATAAGTCGCGGTAAGCCCAACACTCGCCTAGGGACGACCGCCTTAAGAAGGCACCCGCCCCACATCACCAAGCCCAGTGGAAGCAATGCTGTCAGAACCCACAAAGCCACACTCCCGTTGCTCCACGGCCTGCCTCATCTTATTCTCTTCTCTCGTCCCATTTGTCCTCCACTCCACCTTCCACCGTACCGTCATCGCATTCATCTGGCACAAGGCAGGCTTCCGTGGCCCAAATGTTCGAGCGTAAAAAAATTATGACGCCGGATAATCCTCTTGCCCAACGGCTGACCGCTGGCTTGTCGGAACTGCTAGCCCGCCAACTACTGCCATATAAATTGGTGGACTCAGAGGCCTTTAGAAAATTTGTGGCCATTGGCAAACCACAATGGAAGGTCCCTGGAAGAAAATATTTCTCCCAGAAGGGCATCCCTGAACTATATAGCCACGATCAGTGGCAAGCTAATATACAGTATCTCTGGCACAAAGTGTCGGTGTCACGATACATCTGACCACAGACATATAATCTAGCAAACACGGGCAGGGAAGGTACATAACTTTTACTGCCCACTGGGTAAACCTTCTGATGGCCATCAAGCATGTAACCCGTGGCAACCGTGTGTATTTGGTGTTACCACCACGGATTTTATGCAGGCCTGCCTCTTCTTCTCCTCTTCTTATTCCATCCTCCGTCTCCTCCTCGGCTGATTCCTCCTTTTCCACTGCTACCGCCTCTTCCGCTGCACCCCCTAAGCTCCTTTCACTGCCAGCTCTCTGAGAAGGTCTGGCAGACGTTCTTCTGTACCTCTTGCATGATGTTCTTTATTTTGGTTTCACTTTGTCATCTCCTTTCCTTCTCCCAGCTGTCACCTATTCACACTAATTGCCTCCCTTTATATTCCCTCCCATACTGCCTCACTTTGCGGTTTATACTACTTCCTGGATTGAAGGGATCACTGATGGAGACTTCTGTTACTGCTTGTTCAGATAAGTCCTTTCTTGTATTGGGTTTTCTTGCTGGCTTAAATCTAGGTGACCCTGACTCCCTCCGTATTAAGTTCAGGGAGCCGGTTGTCGTGTCCCCTCACTATTATAGGGTTTTCAGGTGTCACACAGTCTAGGTACGAGGGCATGCAATCGTCTACCTCAGAGACCTTTGTATATGCTTAGCAGTCAGGGTGAGCTCTTAGGGTTTTACAGGGGTCACCTTTATGCTCTTTATTTTGGGATCTAGCCAGTCGGATGTTTATCCATAACTTCCAGCTATCTGCAATATCATCCGTGACATTATAAACCACCATTACCGTCTTAAGCATGGATCCGGTTTCAGCCTTTATTGACCGCATGCAGGGTCTTTCACTGGAGGTAGCAGATCTCCGTAAAACTGTGTCTCAGTTCCAGGTGACCGGTTCTGCTTGCGTTCATGGAGTTTGTTCAGGGCCTAAGATCTCGCTTCCGGACATGTTCTCCGGGGGCAGTAAGAATTTTGTTCGCTTTAGAGAGGCTTGCAAACTCTATTTTCGCCTACTTCCCCATTCTTCTGGTGATGAGGAGCAGAGGGTGGGGATCATCATCTCGCTGCTCAGGGATAACGCTCAGTCTTGGGCCTTTTTCGCTGCCGGTGGGGGCACGGCCTCTCCGATCGGTGGATTAATTTTTTGTAGCCCTGGGGCAGATGTATGATGACCCGGATCGTATTGCTCTGGCTGAATCTAAACTGCGTCTTTTATGCCAGGGTAAACAGTCCGCAGAGACATATTTTTCTGAATTTCGGAGATGGGCAGCTGATACTGGTTGGAACGATGCTGCACTCCGAAGTCAATTTTGCCATGGTCTTTCGGAGGGATTGAAAGATACATTTGCATTTCATGAGAGACCTGCCTCGTTGGACTCTGCCATGTCTCTAGCTGTCCGTATTGACAGGCGTCTTAGAGAAACATAGAAACATAGAATGTGTTGGCAGATAAGAACCATTTGGCCCATCTAGTCTGCCCAATATATCTGAATCCTATGAATAGTCCCTGGCCCTATGAAGGATAGCCTTATGCCTATCCCATGCATGCTTAAACTCCTTCACTGTATTTGCAGCTACCACTTCTGCAGGAAGGCTATTCCATGCATCCACTACTCTCTCAGTAAAGTAATACTTCCTTATATTACTTTTAAACCTTTGCCCCTCTAATTTAAAACTGTGTCCTCTTGTGGTAGTTTTTCTTCTTTTAAATATGCTCTCCTCCTTTACCGAGTTGATTCCCTTTATGTATTTAAAAGTTTCTATCATATCCCCTCTGTCTCTTCTTTCTTCCAAGCTATACATATTAAGGTCCTTTAACCTTTCCTGGTAAGTTTTATCCTGCAATCCATGTACTAGTTTAGTAGCTCTTCTCTGAACTCTCTCTAGAGTATCTATATCCTTCTGGAGATATGGCCTCCAGTACTGCGCACAATACTCCAAGTGAGGTCTCACCAGTGTTCTGTACAGCGGCATAAGCACTTCACTCTTTCTACTGCTTATACCTCTCCCTATACATCCAAGCATTCTGCTGGCATTTCGTGCTGCTCTATTACATTGTCTTCCCACCTTTAAGTCTTCTGAAATAATTACTCCTAAATCCCTTTCCTCAGATACTGAGGTCAGGACTGTGTCAAATATTCTATATTCTGCCCTTGGGTTTTTACGCCCCAGGTGCATTATCTTGCACTTATCCACATTAAATTTCAGTTGCCAGAGTTCTGACCATTCTTCTAGTTTTCCTAAATCCTTTTCCATTTGGCGTTTCCCTCCAGGAACATCAACCCTGTTACATATCTTTGTGTCATCAGCAAAAAGACAAACCTTACCATCGAGGCCTTTTGCAATATCACTTATGAAGATATTAAACAAAATTGGTCCCAGTACAGATCCCTGTGGAACCCCACTGGTAACATGACCTTGTTTTGAATGTTCTCCATTGACTACAACCCTCTGCTGTCTGTCACTCAGCCACTGCCTAATCCACTCAACAATATGGGAGTCCATGCTCAATGACTGCAGTTTATTGATAAGTCTTCTATGTGGTACAGTGTCAAAAGCCTTACTAAAATCTAGATATGCGATGTCTACTGCACCTCCACCGTCTATTATTTTAGTCACCCAGTCAAAAAAATCTACAAGATTTGTTTGACATGATCTCCCTGAAGTAAACCCATGTTGTTTTTCATCTTGCAATCCATGGGATTTTAGATGTTCCCCAATCCTATCCTTTAATAGGGTTTCCATTAATTTGCCTACTATTGATGTCAGACTCACTGGTCTATAGTTGCTCGATTCCTCCCTACTACCTTTCTTGTGAATGGGCACGACATTTGCCAATTTCCAATCTTCCGGGAAGACTCCTGTTACTAATGATTGGTTAAATAAATCTGTTAACGGTTTTGCCAGCTCACCACTAAGCTCTTTTAATAATTTTGGGTGTATCTCATCAGGCCCCTGTGACTTATTTGTCTTCACTTTAGACAGCAAACTTAGAACATCTTCCTCTGTAAAGACACATGCATCAAATGATTTATTAGTCATCCTTTCTAGTTGAGGTCCTTCTCCTTTTTCTTTTGTAAAAACTGAACAGAAGTATTCATTAAGGCAGCCCTTTATTCTCTTCTACATACCTTCCGTCCTTTGTTTTTAATTTAGTTATTCCTTGTTTTAATTTCCTTTTTTCATTTATATATCTGAAGAATGTCTTATCCCCTTTTTTCATAGACTGAGCTAGTTTTTCTTCTGCCTGCGCTTTAGAAGTTCTTATAACTTGCTTGGCCTCTTTCTGCCTAATCTTGTAGATTTCCTTATCTTCATTGCTCTGGGTTTTTTTATAATTACAAAATGCTAGCTTTTTATTTTTAATGATTTGGGCCACTTCTGCTGAGTACCACAGTGGTCTCTTCCTTTTTTTGCTTTTACTGACAAGTCTAATGCAATTTTCTGTTGCCTTCAATAATGCACCTTTTAAGTAGTCCCATTTCTCCTGGACTCCATGTAATCCGTTCCAGTCTGATAAGGACTCATTTATGACTAATTTCATTTTTGAAAAGTCTGTTTTTCTAAAATCTAAAACTTTTGTTTTTGTGTGGTGGGACTCTTTCACAGTTCTTATATTAAACCACACTGACTGGTGATCACTAGATCCCAAGGTTTCGCCTACAATGACATCATATACCGAATCCCCATTTGTGAATACCAAATCCAAAATGGCCTCCCTCCGGGTTGGCTCCTCAATCACTTGTTGTAGAGATAACCCCAGTAGGGAATTTAGAATATCTGTACTCCTGGAAGAACTTGCTATTTTGGTTTTCCAGTTTATATCTGGAAGATTAAAATCTCCCACAATGATAACTTCTCCTTTCATTGTCATTTTAGCTATTTCTTCAACTAGTAGATCATCTAGTTCTTTAACTTGACCAGGTGGTCTATATATCAAACCTACACGAGTTACTGCATGGTTAGCAAACTGCAACGTAACCCAAACTGACTCTATGTTGGCCTCACCAACTTGTATTAGGTTAGATTTAATGCTATCTTTCACATACAGGGCCACTCCTCCTCCTTTCTTGCCTTCTCTGTCTCTTCTGTATAAAGAGTACCCTGGTATGGTTATGTCCCAGTCATGTCTTTCATTAAACCATGTCTCCGTAACAGCCACTAAATCTACATTATCAGATGCCATTATTGACGCAAGTTCATTGATTTTTTTACCTAAACTGCGAGCATTTGTAGACAGGACTCTGAGCTTATCATTTCTTAACCTCTGTGCTTCTGACCTGTTCTGGCATTGTTTCGGGGGGCAATTGAACTCTTTTATTTTCACTCTTTTGCCCCCCCTTCCTAGTTTAAATACTCTTTCGCAAATTCTTGGAGTTGTTCACTAAGTACATTTGTTCCTTTGAGAGAAAGATGCAAACCATCTTTTTTGTACAGTTCCTTTCTATTCCAAGTAGAGCTATCATGAGAAACAAAGTCAAATCCTTGCTCTTGACACCATTTACCAAGCCATATGTTGAACTCTTTTATGCGCCTCTGCCTATCATTCTGAACATTATGCACAGGCAGAACTTCAGAAAATGAAATGGTGGATGCAAAATCCTGTACGTCATTACCAAGTGTGATAAAAGATTTTTCCCCCCTCGCCTATGACAGCACCCATGGATAGCATCCGCCCCCTTCCTCAGGACAGGAAACAGGAAGCACAGCCTCTTCAAAAGGGAGGTACAACCCCCAACATGCCAGTCCTATTCCAAGAACTAAGGAGACAAAAACCAGACTACACCACAACAAATCAACAACAGAACAAATGCTTATATCCGTGTGTACATAGAAGTATATGTAAACACACACGTATATCTCTCTCTATAATATATATATATATATATTTTTTATTTTATTTTTTTATTTTTTTTATTTATCTTTTCTTTTTTTTTTTTTTTGGGAGGGTATTAGGCGGGTGCTGTCATAGGCTCAAGGAAAAATGATTACCGGTAAGTGTAATCCTATATTTCCCCCCTCGCCTATGACAGCACCCATGGATATCTAGGCGAGATTATCTAGGGTGGGACAACTGCTTGGAGGACTTTACGCCCAAACCCTAAACCTTCCTGTGAAGGAAGCTGCAGTCTATAGTGCTTAAAGAAGGTATGAGAAGAACTCCACGTAGCAGCTCTGCAAATCTGGTCAATAGAAGCGGAAGCTCTTTCTGCCCAGGATGTAGACACCGCTCTTGTTGAGTGTGCTCCAAACCCGGCAGGAGGAGGAACCCCTTTAGAGGAATATGCAAGATAAATGGCTTGTTTTATATATCTGGCAATGGACTGAGAGGAAGCAGGGGAGCCCTTCTTCTGTCCCTGAAAAGAAACCACAAGTTTAGAGGACGACCTCCAGTCCTGAGTGGCAGAAAGGTATTGAATTAGACACCTTCTAACATCGAGGCAATGGAATTCCCTTTCCTTCTGATTCTTGGGTGAGGAACAGAAGGAAGGTAAAACTATATCTTGAGACCGGTGAAAGGATGATGAAACCTTTAGAAGGAAGGCAGGGTCAGGAGATAAAATAACCCTATCTTCTAAAATATTAAGATATGGTCTCTCGATTGAGAAGGCCGATATCTCACCCACTCTTCTAGCTGAAGTAATGGCTAGCAAAAAAACTAATTTATAGGTTAGGATCTTTATTGAGATATCCTCAATAGGCTCAAAGGGATCCATGGTTAAGGCAGACAAGACTAGATTTAGATCCCAGGGGGGAACTCTAGACTTCTGGACGGGAGCAAGTTTAGAAATTGCAATTACAAATCTTTTAATCCAGGGGTGGTCTGCTAACTTATACTCAAAAAGAGCACTTAAGGCAGAGATATGAACCTTCAAAGTACTAGGCCTCAGTTTTTTATTCCACCCCCCCTAGCGGAAATTGATTTTTTTTATTTTTTTCTCACAAAGTTTCCCTTTCCTCTAACTTGGGACAAAAATTTCAATCTTTCATGGACTCAATATGCCCCTCAGCGAATACCTTGGGGTGTCTTCTTTCCAAAATGGTGTTATTTGTGGGGTGTTTGTACTGCCCTGGCATTTGAGGGTCTCCGCAATCATTACATGTATGCCCAGCATTAGGAGTTTCTGCTATTCTCCTTATATTGAGCATACGGGTAATGAGATTTTTTTTTTCCGTTCAGCCTCTGGGCTGAAAGAAAAAAATGAACGGCACAGATTTCTTCATTCGCATCGATCAATGTGGATGAAAAAATCTCTGCCAAAAAAAGAAAAAGGAGGGGAAAGGCGTCTGCCAGGACATAGGAGCTCCGCCCAACATCCATACCCACTTAGCTCGTATGCCCTGGCAAACCAGATTTCTCCATTCACATCAATCGATGTGGATGAATAAATCATTGCCGGGATTTTTTTTTTTATATATACAAAGTGTTTGCCAAAGTATATATATGAACACCACAACCTCCTCAGCTCATATGCCTCGGCAAACGTATCTTTTACTGCAGAGGAGAAATCTCGTCTTGCAGCGCCGCATACACCGACTTGCGTGGAATCTGACAGCAGCGCAATGCTTCTGTCCGAATGCACATCAGTGCTGCAGCTAGTCGATCGGTTGGTCCACCTGGAAGGTAAAAAAACAAAACAAAAAAGAAAAAACCAGGCCGCAACGCAATAAATTTATTAACTTTTGAACAGAACATATTAACTTTTTTTACCTTTTTAACTGAACGTTAACTTTTTTACTTACCGGTATTTTTTTTTTTGTTTCGTTTTTTTTACCTTTATAGAACAAACCTCTCCTTCCCTATGGACAATGTGCAAAGTGCAAATCGCCCAAAGATGTGGCGAAGTACGTTATGCACTTTATCCCAGGTGAAAGGAGAGGTTTGCAGCAGCTGTGAGTAAAAGGGCCCTAATAGCCCTGTGTGCCTGTCCTGTGAGATGCAATCCCTATGCTAAGTGTACCTGTGTGTGGTACTTCCGGAAACACTCTCCATAGCATAGGGCAGGGTGGTCAGGACAGTCAGGACAGAAATAGCGGGTGTCACGCCTTATTCCACTCCTGCTACAGGCCTGGTACGCCTGGTGCTATCAGGGACCTCCACCTCCTCGTCCGAACTTTGGGTCAGAGAGCCACTGCTTTCTACAGGTTCATATTCTGACCCGCTAGATTCGTCAGATGAGGGTTCCCATTCCTCATCCGACTGGGTCAGAATCCTGTAGGCCTCTTCAGAAGAATACCCCCTGTTTGACATTTTGGACTACTAAATTTAGGGGTATTCCCTGAGACTACCCAAGAAAAAAAAGCAAGCCTGTCTTACAAAGGGGAGGCTAGCGAAGTACCGGAGGCCGCTGCGGTTGATAAAAAATATCAAAACTGATTTTTTTTATCGCCGCAGTGCGTGTAAAATGAATATGCAGTGATCAAAAAAATATATATTTTTTGTCACTGCGGTGGGGCGGGCGTGGGTGAACGCACGTGTGGGCGACCGATCAGGCCTGATCGGGCAAACACTGCGTTTTGGATGGAGGGCGAGCTAAGGTGACACTAATACAATTATAGATCTGACCGTGATCAGTTTTGATCACTTACAGATACTATAAAAGTACAAATGCTGATTAGCGATACGCTAAACAGCGAATAAGTGACTGCGGTGCGGTGGGCTGGGCGCTAACTCACGCTAAACTACCTAACCAAGGGGCCTAAACTATCCCTAAAACCTAACAGCCAATACTAGTGAAAAAAAAAAAGTGACAGTTTACACTGATCACTTTTTTTCCTTTCACTAGTGATTGACAGGGGCGATCAAAGGGGTGATCAAAGGGTTAATTGGGGTGCAGGGGGGTGATCTGGGGCTACAGTGAAGTGTTTGGTGCTACTCACAGTTCAGTCTGCTCCTCTGCTGGATCCAACCGACGAAAAGGACCAGCAGAGGAGCAGAGAAGCCATATAACAGATCATATTTACTAATATGATCTGTTATATGGCTTGTGATTGGATTCTTTGAAAATCGCCAGCCTGCCAACCAATGATCGTTGCTGGCAGGCTGGTGACGAACTTGTTCTTTAACTTTTGCCGGCCCGCGATGCGCATGCGCGGGCCGGCTTTGAGCGAAATCTCGCGTCTCGAGAGATGACGTGTATATGCGTGACTGTGCGCAGCGCTGCCACCTCCGGAACGCGAATCTGCGTTAGGCGGTCCAGAGGTGGTTAAAATGGCAGACTTGTTTCAGTGCAGGAATTGTTGTGCATTTATTTCATGTTCCACTCTTTGGAGATTCGGATGCTGTCAGATCTGTAGACAGTTCTCCTTACTGCAGCAGGAAATTGCATTTTTGAAATCTGAGATATTTAAATTATCTGTTAAACAAACTCCAGCTAGGACTGCTGCAATGCCACTGCCACAGAGGACCCCCAGAAATGGCAGATGGGTTACTGTAGGTTCTGGAAGACTTAGAGTGGTGGATAGAAGACATGTCCCACAGTCGGTGGTTCTCCATAATTCATTTGCAGCACTCTCAGAATGTAAGGACAACATGGATATGGACTCAAGCACAGAGGGTGAGAAACCATTGACTCCTATGTCTAATGTATGCAAGACTGCAGCCAAGGACAAAAAAGATAAAGTGAAGTCTCAAAGGAAGCAGCTGTTGCTGGGTGATTCAATCATAAGAAGTGTGGAGCTTAAAGAAAATGGTTTTGTGAGATGTCTCCCTGGGGCTACTGCTAGAAGAGATAGAAGACGTATTATTAATATTGTTAAGCAAGCAAAGCAGGAAGGGGACGTGGATGTTCTTGTCCATCTAGGGACAAATGACCTGGCTTGCAATGAAGTGTCAGAGGTGAAAATATAGGATTACACTTACCGGTAATCATTTTTCCTTTAAGAGCAGTACACTTAAAGGGAAAGGAGAATGTGACGGCGGATTTTCTGAGCAGGCATTGTGTTCGACAGGGGGAATGGTCCCTGAATATTTTACATATACCCATGCTGGGTGAGAGAAATATCTTGGTCAAATGCCAACTTTGTATAAAAAAATGGGAAAAGTTGTCTTTGCCAAGATATTTCTCTCACCCAGCATGTGTATATGTAAAATGACACCCCAAAACACATTCCCCAACTTCTCCTGAATACGGAGATACCACATGTGTGGCTCTTTTTTGCAGCCTAGGTGGGCAAAGGGGCCCACATTCCAAAGAGCACCTTTCGGATTTCACTGGTCATTTTTTACAGAATTTGATTTCAAACTCCTTACCACACATTTGGGCCCCTAGAATGCCAGGGCAGTATAACTACCCCACAAGTGACCCCATTTTGGAAAGAAGACACCCCAAGGTATTCGCTGATGGGCATAGTGAGTTCATGGAAGTTTTTATTTTTTGTCACAAGTTAGTGGAATATGAGACTTTGTAAGAAAAAAAAAAAAAATCATAATTTTCCGCTAACTTGTGACAAAAAATAAAAAGTTCTATGAACTCACTATGCCCATCAGCGAATACCTTAGGGTGTCTACTTTCAGAAATGGGGTCATTTGTGGGGTGTTTGTACTGTCTGGGCATTGTAGAACCTCAGGAAACATAACAGGTGCTCAGAAAGTCAGAGCTGCTTCAAAAAGCGGAAATTCACATTTTTGTACCATAGTTTGTAAACGCTATAACTTTTACCCAAACCATTTTTTTTTACCCAAACTTTTTTTTTTTATCAAAGACATGTAGAACAATAAATTTAGAGCAAAATTTATATATGGATGTCGTTTTTTTTTGCAAAATTTTACAACTGAAAGTGAAAAATGTCATTTTTTTGCAAAAAAATCGTTAAATTTTGATTAATAACAAAAAAAGTAAAAATGTCAGCAGCAATGAAATACCACCAAATGAAAGCTCTATTAGTGAGAAGAAAAGGAGGTAAAATTTATTTGGGTGGTAAGTTGCATGACCAGTAGTGTAGGTCAGAAGTGTAAAAAGTGGCCTGGTCTTTCAGGGTGTTTAAGCACTGGGGGCTGAGGTGGTTAAAGAGGAAAAAAAAAATAAAAAATTGTAAATTTAAATCAAACAAATTTTACCTTTTTTTGTATTGTTTTCACCTTCCAGCCTACCTCCTGACTATCTCCTGCAATATCTCTTCACTGTACTTAATGTAGTACTTGAAGGTAGTACTTGCAGCTAATGAATTAGGTTAGCTAATGAGTCTATCTCTATATATACACACACTCCTTCACAAGCTCCTCTTCCAGCAACAAATGTAACACCTTAGTGAGCTAGGCTCATTAGCAAACGCACAATAGCAAACACCTGACCAAATTCCTTACCTCTTCTCAAGCAATGGTCAGCAAAAAAAACCACAGATGAGCCAGTTGCAAACTCCAAGCCAATCTCTTGCAGTATCTCTTCAATCTCTTCAGTCTCCTGCAATATCTCTTCACTGTACTTAATGTAGTACTTGAAGGTAGTACTTGCAGCTAATGAATTAGGCCAGCTAATGAGTCTGTCTCTATATATACACACACTCCTTCACAAGCTCCTCCCCCAGCAACAAATGTAACACCTTAGTGAGCTAGGCTCATTAGCAAACGCACAATAGCAAACACCTGACCAAATTCCTTACCTCTTCTCAAGCAATGGTCAGCAAAAAAAAACACAGATGAGCCAGTTGCAAACTCCAAGCCAATCTCTTGCAGTATCTCTTCAATCTCTTCAGTCTCCTGCAATATCTCTTCACTGTACTTAATGTAGTACTTGAAGGTAGTACTTGCAGCAAGGAGAGACCACTCCTTCATGTCATATTCAGTCCAAGGACAGTGGGGCGGTCTCCTTCAGTGCGCAGGGGCCTCAGTCTCTCTCAATTCCCTCTGAGCAGGAGGCCATGCAGCTGGGTTTGCTTGCCTCTGATAGTAGAGGATTCAGCTCTCAGAGGAGGGTTTGTTTCTCTTGTGGGGGAATAAATCATTTGGCTAATGTTTGCCCCTCTAGGAGATTCAGGGAGTTTTCTGAGGGTAATAAAGAAACAAAAAGAAAAAAACTTCTAAAAACTTTCAATTTGCTACTATTGGCAAGGTTGATGCGGAAATTGAAGTTTTATTGTTTGCTTGTAGTTCCCATTTTGTCCTACCTGCCAGGGTGGCGCTAGATAGTGTTGTGGTAAATATTAATAGTTGTAATTAGCTCGCATCAAAGTTTGTGTAAGGAAAAAGGTAAGTCTCCCCCCTCAGCCCCAGTCAGAGACAAACACATCTGTTACCATCTTCCTTGAAAATCCTGAGAGACTCCCCCGCGCTTCCCAGTCTGCTCACCTTTTATTTACTAACAAAAGGTGTAAAAGGGGCTGGCCCAAGACAAGGATACAGGAAGTGATAACATGCAGGAAGTGATGTCAAAGGACAGGGTGGGGCAATCAATGTGGCTAGGACAATGCACACGCCCCATCCCTGTCAGCATTCAACACTGCTCAAAGGTGATCAGTGTCTAATAAAGATCATTCTACTGGTTCCCATAGGTTTGAAATTATCTGCGAGACATTGCTACAGCTATTGTCAGTATACGGTACTAGTATACCGACAAGGCAGATATGCATGTCTTAAAAGCAGACATTTCTCCAAGACACAGGGAGACAGATGACAAACTATAAAAACACACACACATCCTAAAGTAAAATGTCCGCATAATAAAATTTCCACAACAGTCCCTCCTCTTTGTCATATGCTCGCCAATGTCCCTCGACGGATCTCGATCTTCTTCTTTGAAATAAAAACCAGTCTTTCTAAAGTCAATCTTGACACGTCTTCTTTTCTTCGGGAGGTGACGTTTCGCATTGGTCGCCGGATCCTCTGCATCTGGTCCATGGTTTGGTCTTCAGGGCGTCTTGTCTGTTCGGTCTTCGGTAACTCAGTCGATTAGACATCAGGAACATCTCACTCCGGCGTATAGAAGGAATGGAAACAAAAAACATAAGTACATGTCCCATTTCCTTTCACCCGGATCCAATGGAAAACCAGTGAGCCCCAAGACCTCCCAAAGCTTTAAGAAGGATTCTAACCGTCACTAGTCATAGCTCCGCCTCTGTCCTGCTCCTGTCAGTATGGGCCTGACCCTTGTCAATTGTGTCTGCTAGCCAGGCATAACCTTCCTCACAACCGGAGGATCCCACATCTACGGGTCGCCTAGCTGCCCGGACACCCATACAGGATTAATAAGCAAGGAGCAGGAGCCAGAGCTAATAATAATAATGTATCGTCTATCAACAAATGCCTCCTTGTAACAAATAAACAAAAGTGATACTCTGCATTCTTTGACTTAGTTGAGCAGCTTCTTGCAGTGACCGGTGTGGATCCAGTTGTCTCGTCCTTCGAACTTCAGAGAGGTTGGCGTCATCAGCAGCACCTGGAATGGCCCAAGATATCTCGGCTCTAGTCCCGTCCTTGGATGTTTCTTTAGCACGACCCAATCACCTGGTTGACTAGAATGAACACTGGTTATTGAGTCTGGGTCCGGAAGAGAACTCCCGAACCCGGTGGTGGACATCGGGTGATAACCCGTGGGGCTGCCTGGGGGCATACCTGATGGAATAAAAGGGTTACAGTGGAACATTCAGGCCTTGGATCGGCCGTGATTTTTACCTTCTTTGCAAAAATCAGACCCAAGTACCAGCAAAGAAAAGGATTGACATTTGAGAGGTTAGAAAGTTTGAAGATCGTTGTTTTCTGCACCACTTTCCCCCCTTCTCATCGTCCTTAAAACCAGGACGAAGAGAAGCTGGATTAAACATGGTGCATCGTCTCAAGGTTAGATGGAGAGATGATAGAGAGATAGAGAAAGAGAAAAGCGCTTCTCTTGGACTCTGCAGTCCTAGCGGGACGGGATTACATGACAGTGTTAGTTCGCACTGTCTGGGACTTTTGAATGCCCTGTTGCTGGAGCTCGATGGATTCGTGCAGCCACAGTTCTGCCTTCTGGAGGGAACCATGGCTTTGGAGTCTAGTGGGGAATTCACGGACAAACTTTTCCCAAATCCAGACCTCAAAGGTCCCCTCTTTGGGGATGGTCCACTCTGAACCTACAGTCCATTGGTGCCAATCTTTGAGGGGCTTAACAACTCCTCCTCCATAGATGGATTTCATGTACTGCTAGGCTATCCTATAGTCAGAAGTGGTACCCTTCTGTTCCCTACACTCATGCTCGAGCTACAGTTTCCCGCGACCTACGCAAGGAATTTTCCCGCGACCTACGAAGGAATTGTCCCGCGACCTACGCAAGGACTGCCCTGCGACACACGCTGGGCGGCTGTTACTCCCCTTCGTTTGCCTCTGAGGTGCCCCCAGGGTTTCTGGCACCGACACACGGACTCCGTTCACCCTAGTTAGACCTCAGGAAAAGGAGTAATCAGTGTGAGGAAAAGGGCTCTCGCCGACACACGGCGGCCCTCTGAGTCTCCTAATGAGATATACCAGCCTCGGTTTTGGCTCTGAATAGTGACCTGACCACAGGATAGGGCTTCCAATTGACCTGTAGTGGAAAAAGGGGTGCACAGAGAACACACAGTACCTTCTGTGGAGACGAGGGGTGCACAGAGAACACACAGTACCTTCTGTGGGGACAAGGGGTGCACAGGAAACAAACACACAGTACTCCTGTGGGGAATGGGGTTACTCACACAGCTATTGGTAAGCCCGGGTGATATATATCACCTTGTCTCCTTAAAAAAATGCTCATCAACTCACTTTCCTTTGCCGATATGATTCTATATAGTCAAGCTGAACAGCACACAAAGCCCTTTTTGCAGTGACTGATCAAAAACCTCTCACTCGGCAGCAACCCTTGAATTCAGACAGTAGTTCCCACACAATATCATGAGACCCCCAGTACTCCTAACCAAATCTGCAGAGAAAATAGAGGGAAAGAGAGAGAAAAAAAGAGAAAAGCGCCAAAATATGAAAAACCTAAAAAAAATTAATAAAAAGGAAAAAATTAATAATAGGCTAAAAAAATAAAAATGGGTCGGTAAATAAGGAAAAACTGAAAGAAACTTCAATAAAAACCAAAAATAAATAAATAAATGGATTAGTAAAATAAGAAGACCTGTAAACAGGAGAGAAAAACAAATATAACAAACTTCAGTTACAGACAGTCCTGCTATATACATTGAGATTCAGTAAAAAGTTAATTTTACCTTAACCCAAAACGCATACAAAAACTAAAACCTCAGGAACACATACAATTGTATAGGACTGAATTAACAAATCAATGTCCTGGGGGGTTCCCCTGAAACCGTACAGGAGAAATTCTACCCACCCAGTAATTGAAATGTTAATTTTCCCAGCCCCAAACAGCTTCAGATTCATTTTACCAGAGAAGCAGGATTTAACATCACAAGGTCCCAAAACCGGTTTCTTTCACATTTTAACCGTTCATATTGTGATTTAAAATCTGCTTCATTGATCAATGACCTTTGCTGTCTCTGCCTTTGCAAAGAAGCATGTCTGGGACCATTAGCCCATCGTGCCGAATAAACCACTTTACTTCTAGGTGTGGTTCTGGGGTACTTAACAAACCTGTGTCTGTTGCCATTAGCAACGTTACAATATCGTGCAATGTGCCCGTATTCCCTGCATGCAAAACAAAGAATACCTCGCCTCCCTGCATAATAACTTGTCTGGGCACATGGCGATTTGATTTGGCGCACAACATTAACCATATTGAGTCCACTTACCACGGACTCATCTGAGGAATCTTCTGGCCTTGTGTTAATACGCTCAACTCCGGGGTCAGACACATTGTCCATCTCCATCCCTGAGTCGGTTCCACTATCTGACCCACAATCCTCAGACTTCTCCATACTTACAGCCCATACATTGCCTCCAATCCCAGACACATTACTCTCCAACGGTTGTTTTAATAACTCTGGCAATTCCCTTACAGCACCCTGTGCATGCATCAGGCTTTCAGATAAACATTCATTCTCCTTGCGCAGCTCAGTATTACACCTCACAGTACATTCATAATTAGCGCTAGCTTCAGCTGCCTGCTGGACAAGAGTTCCCAATTTAACAATTTCCACTTTTAAATCTTCCACTTCTCCTTCCAAACTCAGATTCAGCCTACAAGACTCCTGATATTTATCCGCTATCCACCCAGCAGCAAAAATCAGAGCATACTTGCCTTTCCTTTTGCGCCATTTTTTGGTACCGATCAGGTTTGCTACACAATTCTGGGCCTGCAGCCATGGATCAGTAGATCCCTGCATAGCCTGAAGAATGGCCGCCATGTCCTTTAACTTTGCTACTTCTTTAAAAATACTTTCCATTGCACAAAAACAAACCCCACAATGGTTGATACAAAAAACAAAACACTAGTACCAATTTCTAGGAGTTGTCCCAATACTTTTGGCACAGAACCTTTCTACACTGTAGTACCCGTATTAATTATGCCAAACAAGTCTACAATTCAGTGTAACAGCCACAGATATACAAACATTAAGCAGAATCATCAACTATAGGACGATTTCACCACTAAACTGCCACTAATGCTCACACAAGGATTCCTGTGTCAGACTGGTCACTGAGCTATAACATAACCGAACACTCAACCGATATCCAGCATAAAACTTATCAACACAAAATAAAACTGTACATAGAAAGGTTACAAAAAGACAAGATAACTATTCTGGACAAAACTAACATTTCAGGCAAAAACAATCAGATCGCTTTCCATAGTCAACTGACTAAAATGGCCGCCAAGCACATGGTAAAGATGGCCTCCAAGCACATGGTAAAGATGGCCTCCAAGCACATGGTCATCACACAGAGGAAATCAATATAGTGTGTACAAAATGCAACAATAAAAACAGTTTCTATATTCCCTGTTCCCTACTCCCTGAAACCAGAGCACAACCTCCACTCTGTGGGTGATTTACAGGTTAACAATATAAAAATACTCTAAATGCTGTCTCTAATGTACAAACACTAAAACCAATTGCTGCCTCTATAAACCTCTATAAAATTGCCTCTTACAAAATCAAAGTAACATAAAAGTTAAAAGTTACAAAAAACACAATACCCTGTACTACTCATCAATGATCATACAATCTCATCATACAACCTCTGTACAATCAACTTACAAGGGAAAAACACTTACACACCCCTTGATGCAGCAGATAACAACCATATACACAATAGGTTCTTTTTAAGTAGATTTCTTTCCTGATATCAGTAGATTGGAGTACACAGATTTAAATTCACAAAGAGCAAAACTTTCTCAACAATGAGAGTAAGGAAAAAGGATATTACCTTATGCCGGCCTTTTTTGCTTTTTGAAAATTAAGCTGTGTCTCCTTTAAGTTCTGCTAATAACGGGGAAAAAAATTAGCTTTCTAATTCGTGGTCGCCAACTGTTGTGGTAAATATTAATAGTTGTAATTAGCTCGCATCAAAGTTTGTGTAAGGAAAAAGGTAAGTCTCCCCCCTCAGCCCCAGTCAGAGACAAACACATCTGTTACCATCTTCCTTGAAAATCCTGAGAGACTCCCCCGCGCTTCCCAGTCTGCTCACCTTTTATTTACTAACAAAAGGTGTAAAAGGGGCTGGCCCAAGACAAGGATACAGGAAGTGATAACATGCAGGAAGTGATGTCAAAGGACAGGGTGGGGCAATCAATGTGGCTAGGACAATGCACACGCCCCATCCCTGTCAGCATTCAACACTGCTCAAAGGTGATCAGTGTCTAATAAAGATCATTCTACTGGTTCCCATAGGTTTGAAATTATCTGCGAGACATTGCTACAGCTATTGTCAGTATACGGTACTAGTATACCGACAAGGCAGATATGCATGTCTTAAAAGCAGACATTTCTCCAAGACACAGGGAGACAGATGACAAACTATAAAAACACACACACATCCTAAAGTAAAATGTCCGCATAATAAAATTTCCACAACAATAGCAAGAACATTGTTTGTGAGATTTTTGTAGATAGTGGAGCAGCTGTCAATCTCATTGATAATCAATTTGCTATAACACATGGTTTCCAGGTATGCACTTTGGATAGGATATACCTGTTTTTGCTATCGATTCCGCTCCACTTTCTCAAAAATCGTTAAAGGGCATAGTTCACAATATCCGTTTGACTGTGGGTGATGCTCATGTTGAGGATATGTCATGTTTCGTCCTAAGCGGATTACCTACTCCTCTAGTGTTGGGGCTACCCTGGCTCACTAAACATAACCCCACCATTGATTGGCAAGCAAGGCAAATAAATGGTTGGAGTGACTTCTGCAGAGAGAATTGCCTCACGGCGTCCCTTTCAGAGGTTTCTACCAAGACTGTACCATCTTTTCTCTCTGAATTTTCGGATGTGTTTTCCGAGAGTGGTGTCCAGGAGCTGGCCCCTCACCGGGAGTACGACTGCCCTATTAATCTCATCCCAGGCGCCAAGCTGCCAAAATCTCGTTAATACAATCTCTCCCAACCTGAAAGACTCGCTATGCATACTTATATCTCTGAGAGCCTGGGAAAGGGAAACATCTGACCCTCGAAGTCACCTGTTGCCGCTGTTTTTTTTTTGTTAAGGAAAAAAGATGGTTCTTTAAGACCTTGTCTGGATTTCAGGGAGCTGAACTGTATCAGAATTCGTGACCCATATCCGCTTCCTCTGATCCTGGACCTGTTTACCAGATTGTTGGGGCTAAAGTTTTTTCTAAGTTGGATTTAAGAGGGGCATACAATCTAGTCAGGGTCAGGAAAGGGGACGAATGGAAGACGGCCTTCAATACCCCTGAGGGTCATTTCGAGAATTTGGTTATGCCCTTTGGTTTGACGAATGCTCCAGCCGTCTTCCAACATTTTGTGAACAGCATTTCTTATCATGTAATGGGGAAATTTGTACTGGTGTATCTAGATGACATTTAGATTTTTTCTCCGGATTTCAATACTCATAGGGACCACCTACATCAGGTCTTGCTCATTCTGCGGGAGAATAAATTGTACGCTAAACTGGAAAAATGTGTGTTTGCGGTTCCGGAGATTCAATTTCTTGGTTTTCTTCTCTCCACTTCTGGTTTTCGCATGGATCCTGGGAAGGTCCGCGCTGTGCTTGATTGGAAGCTCCCTGAGAATTAGAAGGCGCTGATGTGGTTTTTGGGTTTTGCCAATTATTACAGAAAGTTAATTTTGAATTATTCCTCTGTTGTTAAGGCACTCACTGATATGACTAAAAAGGGGGTAGATTTTTTCCTCCTGGTCGGTAGAAGGCCTTTTCTAGTATCAAGGAGAGTTTTGCTTCCGCTCCCATCTTGGTACAACCTGATGTCTCTCTACCTTTTATTGTTGAGGTGGACGCTTCTGAGGTGGGTGTGGGTGCGTTCTTATCTCAGGGTCCATCTCCTGCCAAATGGCGACCGTGTGCCTTTTTCTCAAGGAAACTCTCCTCAGAAGAGAGAAATTACGATGTGGGAGATACGGAGTTGTTGGGCATCAAATTAGCTTTGGCTAGAGGGAGCCAGACACCCTATTACCGTGTTTACCGACCATAAGAATCTGGTCTACTTGGAATCAGCCAAGCATCTGAACCCGAGACAGGCCAGATGGTCTTTATTATTTTCTAGATTAAATTTTGTTGTCACGTTCCGATCTGGGGTTAAAAATGTGAAGGCTGATGCCCTGTCACGTTGTTTTCCGGGATGGGGGAACTCTGAAGACCCGGGCCCCATTTTGGCTGAAGGGGTGGTCGTCTCTGCTCTTTATCCTGATTAGGAGGCAGAGGTTCAGGCAGCCCAGGGAGAGGCTCCTGATCTTTGTCCTCCTGGGAGGTTGTTTGTGCCTCTCGCTTTACGACACAAGGTTTTTAAGGAGCACCACGATACTGTCCTTGCTGGGCACCCGGGGAGTAGAGCCACATTGGATCTCATTGCTCTGAGATTCTGGTGGCCAGCTGTTCGTAAGACGGTTGAGGGTTTTGTGGCAGCCTGCGAGACCTGCGCTCGTGCCAAGGTCCCTTATTCACGGCCATCGGGTTCTCTCCTCCTGTTACCCATTCCTTCCCGTCCTTGGACGCATCTGTCCATGGACTTCATTACGGACCTGCCTCGTTCCTCGGGGAAGACTGTGATTCTGGTGGTAGTGGACCGTTTTAGCAAAATGGCACATTTCATTCCCTTTCCTGGGTTACCCAATGCTAAGATGCTGGCGCAAGCGTTTGTTGATCATATTGTTAAATTGCATGGCATTCCTTCAGACATCATTTTTAATAGGGGCACGCAATTTGTTTCCAGATTCTGTAAGGCCTTCTGTTCTCGCTTGGGGGTTCGGTTGTCGTTCTGCTTTTCACCCGCAGTTGAATGGTCAGACCGAACGCGTCAATCAGAATCTGGAGACATATCTGCGCTGTTTTGTGGCAGAGAATCAGGAGGATTGGTATTCTTTTTTGGCCCTTGCTGAGTTTGCTTTAAATAACCGTCGCCAGGAGTCCTCTGATAAGTCACCATTTTTTGGTGCATATGGGTTTCATCCACAGTTTGGGACATTCTCTGGAGAGTGGTCTTCTGGTTTACCTGATGAGGAGAGATTTTCCTCGTCTTTGTAATTTATTTGGCAAAAGATTCAGGGTAATCTGAAGAGGATGAGTGAGAGATATAAGCGTGTGGCGGATAAGAGACGTGTGCCTGGTCTGGACCTGAATGTGGGTAATCTGGTGTGGTTGTCTACAAAGAATATCAAACTGAAGGTTCCCTCCTGGAAGTTGGGTCCTAGG